>NW_027457586.1:807500-817500 GCF_050624435.1 Tenrec ecaudatus | reverse complement strand
TGGGGGTGTTTGTAAAAAGGACACAAAGTCAGAAGCCGACTATTGATTCTGCAAAAGTGTGTGTGTGTGTGTGTGTGTAAAAAGGACATGAAATCAGAAGCCCTCTAGGGTTCTGTAAGGGTGTGTGTGTGTGTGTGTGTAAAAAGGACATGAAGTCAGAAGCCCTCTATTGATTCTGCAATGGTGTGTTTGTGTGTGTGTGTGTGTGTGTGTGTGTGTGTAAAAAGGACATGAAGTCAGAATCCTTGTAGAGTTCTGGAAGGGTGTATGTGTGTGTGTGTGTATAAAGGACACGAAGTCAGAAGCACTCTAGAGATCCTGCAAGAGTATGTCTTTGTGTGTGTGTGTGTGTGTGTGTGTGTGTGTGTGTGCAAAAAGGACATATTGTTAGAAGTCCTCCACAGATTCTGCACAGGTGTGTGTGTGTGTCTGTGTGCGTGTGTGTAAAAAGGACACCAAGTCAGAAGCCGACTATTGATTCTGCAAAACTGTATGTGTGTGTGTGTGTGTGTGTGTAAAAAGGACATGGAGTCTGAAGCCGTCCAGAGGTTCTGTAAGGGTGTGTGTGTGTGTGTGTGTGTGTGTGTGTGTGTGTGTGTGTAAACAGACACAAATTCAGAAACCCTCTAGATATTCTTCAAGTGTTTGTGTGTGTGTTTGTGTGTGTGTGTGTGTGTAAAAAGGACAGCAAGTCAGCCACCATCCAGAGATTCTACCAGGGTGTATTTGTGTGTGGTGTGTGTGTGTTTGTGTAAAAAGACACGAAGTCAGAAGCCCTCTAGAGATTCTTCAAGGGTGTGTGTATGTGTGTATGTTTGTGTAAAAAGGACACAAAGTCAGAAGCCCTCCAGAGATTCTGCAAGGTTGTATGTGTGTGTGTGTGTTTGTGTGTGAGGGTAAAAATTACACGAAGTCAGAAGCCCAATATTGATTATGCAAAGGTCTGTGTGTGTGTGTTTGTTGTGTTTAAAATAAGTAAACCATATTAGAAGCCCTCCAGAGATTCTGCCAGAGTGTGTGTGTGTGTATGTGTGAAAACAACACGAAGTCAGAAAATGTCTGGAGATTCTGCAAGGGTGTTTGTGTGTGTGTGTGTAAAAAGTACAGGAAGTCAGAAGCCCTCTAGAGATTCTGCAAGGGTGAGTGTGTTGTGTTAAAAGGACACAAAATCAGAAGCCCTCTAGGTTTTCTGGAAAGGTATGAGTGTGAGAGTGAGGGAGTGTGTGTGTGTGTGTGTGTGTGTAATAAGGACATGAAATCAGAAGTCCTCCAGAGATTCTACAAGTGTATGTGTGTGTGTGTGTGTGTGTGTGTGTGTTTAAAAAGGACACGAAGTCAGAAGGACTGCAGAGATTTGGCAAGAAAATGAGTTTGGAGTGTGTGTGTGTGTGTGTGTGTTTAAAAATGACACAAAGTAAGAATCCATCCAGGAATTCTGCAAGGATGTGTGTGTGTGTGTAAAAAGGTAAGGAAGTCAGAAGCCCTCTAGGAATTTTCCAAAGGTATGAGTATCAGTGTGAGGGAGGGTGTGTGTGAGTGTGTGTGTATGTAAAAAGGACACGAAGTCAGACCCCCACAGATTATGCAAGTGCGTGTGTGTATGTGTGTGTAACAAGGACATGACGTCAGAAGCCCTCAAGAGATTCTGCAAGGGTGTGTGTGTGTGAGAGTGTGTGTAAAAAGGACACATGAAGTCAGAAACACTCCATAGTTTCTGCAAAGGTGTGTGTGTAAAAAGATCCTGAAGTCAGAAGCCATCTAGAGATTCTGCCATGATGTGTGTGTGTGTGTGTATTTGTAAAAAGGAGACCAAGTATGAAGCTCTCAAGAGATTCTGCAAGGTTTTATGTGTGTGAGTGTGTGCGTGTGTAATAAGGTCACAAATTCAGAAGCCCTCTAGAAATTCTGCAAGGACGTTGTGGGTATTTGTAAAAAGGACACGAAGTCAGAAGCCGACTATTGATTCTGCAAAAGTGTGTGTTTGTGTGTGTGTGTGTGTGTGTGTAAAAAGGACATGAAATCAGAAGCCCTCCAGAGGTTCTGTAAGGGTGTGTGTGTGTGTGTGTGTGTAAAAAGGACATGAAGTCAGAACCCTTGTAGAGTTCGGGAAGGGTGTATGTGTGTGTGTGTGTATAAAGGACACCAAGTCAGAAGCACTCTAGAGATCCTGCAAGAGTATGTCTTGTGTGTGTGTGTGTGTGTGTGTGTAAAAAGGACATGTTGTTAGAAGTCCTCCACAAATTCTGCAAAGGTGTGTGTATGTGTTTGTGTGCGTGTGTGTAAAAAGGATACCAAGTCAGAAGCCGACTATTGATTCTGCAAAAGTGTGTGTGTGTGTGTGTGTGTGTGTGTAAAAAGGACATGGAGTCTGAAGCCGTCCAGAGGTTCTGTAAGTGTGTGTGTGTGTAAACAGACACAAATTCAGAAACCCTCTAGATATTCTTCAAGTGTTTGTGTGTGTGTGTGTGTGTGTAAAAAGGACAGCAAGTCAGCCACCATCCTGAGATTCTACCAGGGTGTATGTGTGTTTGGTGTGTGTGTGTGTTTGTGTAAAATTACACGAAGTCAGAAGCCATCTAGAGATTCTTCAAGGGTGTGTGTATGTGTGTATGTTTGTGTAAAAAGGACACAAAGTCAGAAGCCCTCCAGAGATTCTGCAAGGTTGTATGTGTGTGTGTGTGTTTGTGTGTGAGGGTAAAAATTACACGAAGTCAGAAGCCCAATATTGATTATGCAAAGGTCTGTGTGTGTGTGTTTGTTGTGTTTGAAATAAGTAAACCATATTAGAAGCCCTCCAGAGATTCTGCCAGAGTGTGTGTGTGTGTGTGTGTATGTGTGAAAACAACACGAAGTCAGAAAATGTCTGGAGATTCTGCAAGGGTGTCTGTGTGTGTCAAAAGTACAGGAAGTCAGAAGCCCTCTAGAGATTCTGCAAGGGTGAGTGTGTTGTGTTAAAAGGACACGAAATCAGAAGCCCTCTAGGTTTTCTGGAAAGGTATGAGTGTGAGAGTGAGGGAGTGTGTGTGTGTGTGTGTGTGTGTAATAAGGACATGAAATCAGAAGTCCTCCAGAGTGAGAGTGAGGGAGTGTGTGTGTGTGTGTGTAATAAGGACATGAAATCAGAAGTCCTCCAGAGATTCTACAAGTGTATGTGTGTGTGTGTGTGTGTGTGTGTTTAAAAAGGACACGAAGTCAGAAGGACTGCAGAGATTTTGCAAGAAAATGAGTTTGGAGTGTGTGTGTGTGTGTGTGTGTGTGTGTGTGTGTTTAAAAATGACACAAAGTAAGAATCCATCCAGGAATTCTGCAAGGATGTGTGTGAGTGTGTGTGTGTGTGTATAAAAAGGTAAGGAAGTCAGAAGCCCTCTAGGAATTTTACAAAGGTATGAGTATCAGTGTGAGGGAGGGTGTGTGTGTGAGTGTGTGTGTGTAAAAAGGATACGAAGTCAGACCCCCCAGAGATTATGCAAGTGTGTGTTTGTGTAACAAGGACATGACGTCAGAAGCCCTCAAGAGATTCTGCAAGGGTGTGTGTGTGTGTGAGAGTGTGTGTAAAAAGGACACATGAAGTCAGAAACACTCCATAGTTTCTGCAAAGGTGTGTGTGTGTGTGTGTGTGTAAAAAGATCCTGAAGTCAGAAGCCATCTAGAGATTCTGCCATGGTGTGTGTGTGTGTTTGTAAAAAGGAGACCAAGTATGAAGCTCTCAAGAGATTCTGCAAGGTTTTATGTGTGTGAGTGTGTGCGTGTGTAATAAGGTCACAAATTCAGAAGCCCTCTAGAATTTCTGCAAGGGCGTGTGTGTGTGTGGGTGTTTGTAAAAAGGACACAAAGTCAGAAACCGACTATTGATTCTGCAAAAGTGTGTGTGTGTGTGTGTGTGTGTGAAAAAAGGACATGAAATCAGAAGCCCTCCAGAGGTTCTGTAAGGGTGTGTGTGTGTGTGTATAAAAAAGACATGAAGTCAGAAGCCCTCTATTGATTCTGCAATGGTGTGTTTGTGTGTGTGTGTGTGTGTGTGTGTGTAAAAAGGACATGAAATCAGAATCATTGTAGAGTTCTGGAAGGGTGTATGTGTGTGTGTGTATAAAGGACACCAAGTCAGAAGCACTCTAGAGATCCTGCAAGAGTATGTCTTTGTGTGTGTGTGTGTGTGTGTGTGTGTGTGTGTGTAAAAAGGACATGTTGTTAGAAGTCCTCCACAGATTCTGCACAGGTGTGTGTATGTGTGTGTGTGCGTGTGTGTAAAAAAGACACCAAGTCAGAAGCCGACAATTGATTCTGCAAGTGTGTGTGTGTGTGTGTGTGTGTGTGTAAAAAGGACATGGAGTCTGAAGCTGTCCAGAGGTTCTGTAAGGGTGTGTGTGTGTGTGTGTGTGTGTAAACAGACACAAATTCAGAAACCCTCTAGATATTCTGCAAGGGTGTTTGTGTGTGTGTGTGTGTGTGTAAAAAGGACAGCAAGTCAGCCACCATCCAGAGATTCTACCAGGGTGTATGTGTGTTTGCTGTGTGTGTGTTTGTGTAAAAAGACACGAAGTCAGAAGCCCTCTAGAGATTCTTCAAGGGTGTGTGTATGTGTGTATGTTTGTGTAAAAAGGACACAAAGTCAGGAGCCCTCCAGAGATTCTGCAAGGTTGTATGTGTGTGTGTATGTGTGTGTGTGCGTTTGTGTGTGAGGGTAAAAATTACACGAAGTCAGAAGCCCAATATGGATTATGCAAAGGTCTGTGTGTGTGTGTGTGTGTGTTTGTTGTGTTTGAAATAAGTAAACCATATTAGAAGCCCTCCAGAGATTCTACCAGAGTGTGTGTGTGTGTATGTGTGAAAACAACACGAAGTCAGAAAATGTCTGGAGATTCTGCAAGGGTGTTTGTGTGTGTGTGTGTCAAAAGTACAGGAAGTCAGAAGCTCTCTAGAGATTCTGCAAGGGTGAGTGTGTTGTGTTAAAAGGACATGAAATCAGAAGCCCTCTAGGTTTTCTGGAAAGGTATCAGTGTGAGAGTGAGGGAGTGTGTGTGTGTGTGTGTAAAAAGGACATGAAATCAGAAGTCCTCCAGAGATTCTACAAGTGTGTGTGTGTGTGTGTGTGTGTGTGTGTTTAAAAAGGACACGAAGTCAGAAGGACTGCAGAGATTTGGCAAGAAAATGAATTTGTGTGTGTGTGTGTGTGTGTGTGTAAAAAGGACATGAAGTCAGAATCCTTGTAGAGTTCTGGAAGGGTGTATGTGTGTGTGTGTATAAAGGACACCAAGTCAGAAGCACTCTAGAGATCCTGCAAGAGTATATCTTTGAGTGTGTGTGTGTGTGTGTGTGTGTGTAAAAAGGACATGTTGTTAGAAGTCCTCCACAGATTCTGCACAGGTGTGTGTATGTGTGTCTGTCTGTGTGTGTGTGTAAAAAGGATACCAAGTCAGAAGCCGACTATTGATTCTGCAAAAGTGTGTGTGTGTGTGTGTGTGTGTGTGTGTGTAAAAAGGACATGGAATCTGAAGCCGTCCAGAGGTTCTGTAAGGGTGTGTGTGTGTGTGTGTGTGTACAACAGACACAAATTCAGAAACCCTCTAGATATTCTGCAAGGGTTTGTGTGTGTGTGTGTGTGTGTGTGTGTGTGTGTGTGTGTAAAAAGGACAGCAAGTCAGCCACCATCCAGAGATTCTACAAGGGTGTATGTGTGTGTGGTGTGTGTGTGTTTGTGTAAAAATACACGAAGTCAGAAGCCCTCTAGAGATTCTTCAAGGGTGTGTGTATGTGTGTATGTTTGTGTAAAAATGACACAAAGTCAGAAGCCCTCCAGAGATTCTGCAAGGTTGTATGTGTGTGTGTGTGTGTAAAAAGGACACATGAAATCAGAAACACTCCATAGTTTCTGCAAAGGTGTGTGTGTGTGTGTGTGTGTGTGTAAAAAGGACCAGAAATCAAAAGGACTCTAGAGATTGTGCAAGGTTGTGTGTCTGTGTGTGTGTATAAAAAGGACATGAAGACAGAAGCCCTGCAGGCATTATGCAAGCGTGTGAGTGTGTGTGTGCGTGTGTAAAAGGATAGGAATTTAGAATCGCTGTAGAGTTCCTGCAAGGATGTGTGTGTGTGTGTGTGTGTGTGTGTGTAAAAAGGACACGAAGTCTGAATCCCTCTAGAGTTTCTGCAAGGGATGTGTGTGTGTGTGTGTGTTTATAAACGACATTTTAGAAGTCCTCCAAAGATTCTGAACAGGTGTGTGTATGTGTGTCTGTGTGCGTGTGTGTAAAAAGGACACCAAGTCAGAAGCCCTCTAGAGATCCTGCAAGGGTGTGTCTGTGTGTGTGTGTATGTTTGTAAAAAGAACACAAAGTAAGAAACCCTCAAGTGATTTTGCAAGGGAATGAGTTTGAGTGTGTATGTGTATGTGTATAAATTACATGACGTTAGATGAATTCCTGCGATTCTGCAAGGATGCATGTATGTGTGTGTGTGTGTGTGTGTGTGTGTGTGTGTAAAAAGAACACGAAGTCAGAAGCATTCCAGAGACTCTGCAAGGGTGCATGCATGTCTGTGTGTGTGTGTGTGTGTGTGTGCGTGCGTAAAAAGAACACGAAGTCCGAAGCCCTCTAGAATTTCTGCAAGGGTGTGTGTATCTGTGTGTGTGTGTGTGTGTGTGTTTAAAAAGGACACAAAGTAAGAAGCCATCCAGGAATTCTGCAAGGATATGTGTGTGTGTGTGTGTGTGTGTGTGTGTGTAAAAAGGACAGGAAGTCAGAAGCCCTCTAGGAATTTTCCAAAGGTATGAGTATCAGTGTGAGGAAGGGTGTGTGTGTGAGTGTGTGTGTAAAAAGGACACGAAGTCAGACCCCCAGAGATTATGCAAGTGTGTGCGTGTAACAAGGACATGACGTCAGAAGACCTCAAGAGATTCTGCAAGGGTGTGTGTGTGTGTGAGTGTGTGTAAAAAGGACACATGAAGTCAGAAACACTCCATAGTTTCTGCAAAGGTGTGTGTGTGTGTGTGTAAAAAGATCCTGAAGTCAGAAGCCATCTAGAGATTCTGCATGATGTGTGTGTGTGTGTGTTTGTAAAAAGGAGACCAAGTATGAAGCTCTCAAGAGATTCTGCAAGGTTTTATGTGTGTGAGTGTGTGCGTGTGTAATAAGGTCACAAATTCAGAAGCCCTCTAGAAATTCTGCAAGGGTGTGTGTGTGTGTGTGTGTGTTTGTAAAAAGGACACGAAGTCAGAAGACGACTATTGATTCTGCAAAAGTGTGTGTGTGTGTGTGTGTGTGTAAAAAGGACATGAAATCAGAAGCCCTCCAGAGGTTCTGTAAGGGTGTGTGTGTGTGTGTGTGTGTGTAAAAAGGACATGAAGTCAGAAGACCTCTATTGATTCTGCAATGGTGTGTTTGTGTGTGTGTGTGTGTAAAAAGGACATAAAGTCAGAATCATTGTAGAGTTCTGGAAGGGTGTATGTGTGTGTGTGTGTGTGTATAAAGGACACCAAGTCAGAAGCACTCTAGAGATCCTGCAAGAGTATGTCTTTGTGTGTGTGTGTGTGTGTGTGTGTGTAAAAAGGACATGTTGTTAGAAGTCCTCCACAGATTCTGCACAGGTGTGTGTATGTGTCTGTGTGCGTTTGTGTAAAAAGGATACCATATCAGAAACCGACTATTAATTCTGCAAAAGTGTGTGTGTGTGTAAAAAGGACATGGAGTCTGAAGCCATCCAGAGGTTCTGTAAGTGTGTGTGTGTGTGTGTGTGTGTGTGTAAACAGACACAAATTCAGAAACCCTCTAGATATTCTTCAAGTGTTTGTGTGTGTGTGTGTGTGTGTGTAAAAAGGACAGCAAGTCAGCCACCATCCAGAGATTCTACCAGGGTGTATGTGTGTTTGGTGTGTGTGTGTTTGTGTAAAAAGACACGAAGTCAGAAGCCCACTAGAGATTCTTCAAGGGTGTGTGTATGTGTGTATGTTTGTGTAAAAAGGACACAAAGTCAGGAGCCCTCCAGAGATTCTGCAAGGTTGTATGTGTGTGTGTGTGTTTGTGTGTGAGGGTAAAAATTACACGAAGTCAGAAGCCCAATATTGATTATGCAAAGGTCTGTGTGTGTGTGTGTGTTTGTTGTGTTTGAAATAAGTAAACCATATTAGAAGCCCTCCAGAGATTCTGCCAGAGTGTGTGTGTGTGTATGTGTGAAAACAACACGAAGTCAGAAAATGTCTGGAGATTCTACAAGGGTGTTTGTGTGTGTGTGTGTGTGTCAAAAGTACAGGAAGTCAGAAGCCCTCTAGAGATTCTGCAAGGGTGAGTATGTTGTGTTAAAAGGACATGAAATCAGAAGCCCTCTAGGTTTTCTGGAAAGGTATGAGTGTGAGAGTGAGGGAGTGTGTGTGTGTGTGTGTGTGTGTGTGTGTAATAAGGACATGAAATCAGAAGTCCTCCAGAGTGAGAGTGAGGGAGTGTGTGTGCAATAAGGACATGAAATCAGAAGTCCTCCAGAGATTCTACAAGTGTATGTGTGTGTGTGTGTGTGTGTTTAAAAAGGACACGAAGTCAGAAGGACTGCAGAGATTTGGCAAGAAAATGAGTTTGTGTGTGTGTGTGTGTGTGTGTGTAAAAAGGACATGAAGTCAGAATGCTTGTAGAGTTCTGGAAGGGTGTATGTGTGTGTGTGTGTGTATAAAGGACACCAAGTCAGAAGCACTCTAGAGATCCTGCAAGAGTATGTCTTTGTGTGTGTGTGTGTGTGTAAAAAGGACATGTTGTTAGAAGTCCTCCACAGATTCTGCACAGGTGTGTGTATGTGTCTGTGTGCGTGTGTGTAAAAAAGACACCAAGTCATAAGCCGACTATTGATTCTGCAAAAGTGTATGTGTGTGTGTGTGTGTGTGTGTGTGTGTAAAAAGGACATGGAGTCTGAAGCCGTCCAGAGGTTCTGTAAGTGTGTGTGTGTGTGTGTGTGTGTGAGTAAACAGACACAAATTCAAAAACCCTCTAGATATTCTTCAAGTGTTTGTGTGTGTGTGTGTGTAAAAAGGACAGCAAGTCAGCCACCATCCAGAGATTCTACCAAAGTGTATGTGTGTGTGGTGTGTGTGTGTGTTTGTGTAAAAAGACACGAAGTCAGAAGCCCTCTAGAGATTCTTCAAGGGTGTGTGTATGTGTGTATGTTTGTGTAAAAAGGACACAAAATCAGAAGCCCTCCAGAGATTCTGCAAGGTTGTATGTGTGTGTGTGTGTGTGTGTAAAAAGTACACATGAAGTCAGAAACACTCCATAGTTTCTGCAAAGGTGTGTGTGTGTGTGTGTGTGTGTGTAAAGAAAAAAGTCAGAAACCCTCTAGAGATTCTGGAATGATGTGTTTGTGTGAGTGTGTGTGTGTGTGTGTATAAAGGACAAGAAATCAAAAGAACTCTAGAGATTGTGCAAGGTTGTGTGTCTGTGTGTGTGTATAAAAAGGACATGAAGACAGAAGCCCTGCAGGCATTATGCAAGCGTGTGAGTGTGTGTGTTCGTGTGTAAAAGGATAGGAATTTAGAATCGCTGTAGAGTTCCTGCAAGGATGTGTGTGTGTGTGTGTGTGTGTGTAAAAAGGACACGAAGTCTGAATCCCTCTAGAGATTCTGCAAGGGATGTGTGTGTGTGTGTGTGTTTATAAACGACATTTTAGAAGTCCTCCAAAGATTCTGCACAGGTGTGTGTATGTGTGTCTGTGTGCGTGTGTGTAAAAAGGACACCAAGTCAGAAGCCCTCTAGAGATCCTGCAAGGGTGTGTCTGTGTGTGTTTTAAGTATGTTTGTAAAAAGAACACGAAGTAAGAAACCCTCAAGTGATTTTGCAAGGGAATAAGTTTGAGTGTATGTGTATAAATTACATGACGTGAGATGAATTCCTGCGATTCTGCAAGGATGCATGTGTGTGTGTGTGTGTGTGTGTGTGTGTGTGTGTGTGTAAAAAGGACATGAAGTCAGAATCCTTGTAGAGTTCTGGAAGGGTGTATGTGTGTGTGTGTGTATAAAGGACACCAAGTC
>NW_027457586.1:800000-802500 GCF_050624435.1 Tenrec ecaudatus | reverse complement strand
GTGTGTGTGTGTGTGTAATAAGGACATGAAATCAGAAGTCCTCCAGAGATTCTACAAGTGTATGTGTGTGTGTGTGTGTGTGTGTGTGTGTGTGTGTGTTTAAAAAGGACACGAAGTCAGAAGGACTGCAGAGATTTGGCAAGAAAATGAGTTTGGAGTGTGTGTGTGTGTGTGTGTGTGTTTAAAAATGACACAAAGTAAGAATCCATCCAGGAATTCTGCAAGGATGTGTGTGTGTGTGTGGGTGTGTGTGTGTGTGTGTGTGTAAAAAGGTAAGGAAGTCAGAAGCCCTCTAGGAATTTTCCAAAGGTATGAGTATCAGTGTGAGGGAGGGTGTGTGTGAGTGTGTGTGTGTGTAAAAAGGACACGAAGTCAGACCCCCACAGATTATGCAAGTGCGTGTGTGTATGTGTGTGTAACAAGGACATGACGTCAGAAGCCCTCAAGAGATTCTGCAAGGGTGTGTGTGTGAGAGAGTGTGTGTAAAAAGGACACATGAAGTCAGAAACACTCCATAGTTTCTGCAAAGGTGTGTGTGTAAAAAGATCCTGAAGTCAGAAGCCATCTAGAGATTCTGCCATGATGTGTGTGTGTGTGTATTTGTAAAAAGGAGACCAAGTATGAAGCTCTCAAGAGATTCTGCAAGGTTTTATGTGTGTGAGTGTGTGCGTGTGTAATAAGGTCACAAATTCAGAAGCCCTCTAGAAATTCTGCAAGGACGTTGTGGGTATTTGTAAAAAGGACACGAAGTCAGAAGCCGACTATTGATTCTGCAAAAGTGTGTGTTTGTGTGTGTGTGTGTGTGTGTGTGTAAAAAGGACATGAAATCAGAAGCCCTCCAGAGGTTCTGTAAGGGTGTGTGTGTGTGTGTGTGTGTGTGTGTAAAAAGGACATGAAGTCAGAACCCTTGTAGAGTTCTGGAAGGGTGTATGTGTGTGTGTGTGTATAAAGGACACCAAGTCAGAAGCACTCTAGAGATCCTGCAAGAGTATGTCTTGTGTGTGTGTGTGTGTGTGTGTGTGTGTAAAAAGGACATGTTGTTAGAAGTCCTCCACAAATTCTGCAAAGGTGTGTGTATGTGTTTGTGTGTGTAAAAAGGATACCAAGTCAGAAGCCGACTATTGATTCTGCAAAAGTGTGTGTGTGTGTGTGTGTGTGTGTGTGTGTGTGTGTGTAAAAAGGACATGGAGTCTGAAGCTGTCCAGAGGTTCTGTAAGTGTGTGTGTGTGTAAACAGACATAAATTCAGAAACCCTCTAGATATTCTTCAAGTGTTTGTGTGTGTGTGTGTGTGTGTGTGTGTGTAAAAAGGACAGCAAGTCAGCCACCATCCAGAGATTCTACCAGGGTGTATGTGTGTTTGGTGTGTGTGTGTGTTTGTGTAAAAAGACACGAAGTCAGAAGCCCTCTAGAGATTCTTCAAGGGTGTGTGTATGTGTGTATGTTTGTGTAAAAAGGACACAAAGTCAGAAGCCCTCCAGAGATTCTGCAAGGTTGTATGTGTGTGTGTGTGTTTGTGTGTGAGGGTAAAAATTACACGAAGTCAGAAGCCCAATATTGATTATGCAAAGGTCTGTGTGTGTGTGTTTGTTGTGTTTGAAATAAGTAAACCATATTAGAAGCCCTCCAGAGATTCTGCCAGAGTGTGTGTGTGTGTGTGTATGTGTGAAAACAACACGAAGTCAGAAAATGTCTGGAGATTCTGCAAGGGTGTCTGTGTGTGTCAAAAGTACAGGAAGTCAGAAGCCCTCTAGAGATTCTGCAAGGGTGAGTGTGTTGTGTTAAAAGGACACGAAATCAGAAGCCCTCTAGGTTTTCTGGAAAGGTATGAGTGTGAGAGTGAGGGAGTGTGTGTGTGTGTGTGTGTGTGTGTGTAATAAGGACATGAAATCAGAAGTCCTCCAGAGTGAGAGTGAGGGAGTGTGTGTGTGTGTGTGTGTGTAATAAGGACATGAAATCAGAAGTCCTCCAGAGATTCTACAAGTGTATGTGTGTGTGTGTGTGTGTGTTTAAAAAGGACACGAAGTCAGAAGGACTGCAGAGATTTTGCAAGAAAATGAGTTTGGAGTGTGTGTGTGTGTGTGTTTAAAAATGACACAAAGTAAGAATCCATCCAGGAATTCTGCAAGGATGTGTGTGAGTGTGTGTGTGTGTGTGTGTGTGTATAAAAAGGTAAGGAAGTCAGAAGCCCTCTAGGAATTTTACAAAGGTATGAGTATCAGTGTGAGGGAGGGTGTGTGTGTGAGTGTGTGTGTGTAAAAAGGATACGAAGTCAGACCCCCCAGAGATTATGCAAGTGTGTGTTTGTGTAACAAGGACATGACGTCAGAAGCCCTCAAGAGATTCTGCAAGGGTGTGTGTGTGTGAGAGAGTGTGTGTAAAAAGGACACATGAAGTCAGAAACACTCCATAGTTTCTGCAAAGGTGTGTGTGTGTGTGTGTGTGTAAAAAGATCCTGAAGTCAGAAGCCATCTAGAGATTCTGCCATGATGTGTGTGTGT
>NW_027457586.1:790000-795000 GCF_050624435.1 Tenrec ecaudatus | reverse complement strand
TGTATGTGTATAAATTACATGACGTGAGATGAATTCCTGCGATTCTGCAAGGATGCATGTATGTGTGTGTGTGTGTGTGTGTGTGTGTGTGTGTGTAAAAAGAACACGAAGTCAGAAGCATTCCAGAGACTCTGCAAGGGTGCGTGCATGTCTGTGTGTGTGTGTGTGTGCGTGCGTAAAAAGAACACGAAGTCCGAAGCCCTATAGAATTTCTGCAAGGGTGTGTGTATCTGTGTGTGTGTGTGTAAAAAGGACAGGAAGTCAGAAGCCCTCTAGGAATTTTCCAAAGGTATGAGTATCAGTGTGAGGTAGGGTGTGTGTGTGAGTGTGTGTGTAAAAAGGACACGAAGTCAGACCCCCAGAGATTATGCAAGTGTGTGCGTGTAACAAGGACATGACGTCAGAAGACCTCAAGAGATTCTGCAAGGGTGTGTGTGTGTGTGAGTGTGTGTAAAAAGGACACATGAAGTCAGAAACACTCCATAGTTTCTGCAAAGGTGTGTGTGTGTGTGTGTAAAAAGATCCTGAAGTCAGAAGCCATCTAGAGATTCTGCATGATGTGTGTGTGTGTGTGTTTGTAAAAAGGAGACCAAGTATGAAGCTCTCAAGAGATTCTGCAAGGTTTTATGTGTGTGAGTGTGTGCGTGTGTAATAAGGTCACAAATTCAGAAGCCCTCTAGAAATTCTGCAAGGGTGTGTGTGTGTGTGTGTGTGTTTGTAAAAAGGACACGAAGTCAGAAGACGACTATTGATTCTGCAAAAGTGTGTGTGTGTGTGTGTGTGTGTGTGTGTAAAAAGGACATGAAATCAGAAGCCCTCCAGAGGTTCTGTAAGGGTGTGTGTGTGTGTGTGTGTGTGTAAAAAGGACATGAAGTCAGAAGACCTCTATTGATTCTGCAATGGTGTGTTTGTGTGTGTGTGTGTGTGTGTGTAAAAAGGACATAAAGTCAGAATCACTGTAGAGTTCTGGAAGGGTGTATGTGTGTATGTGTGTATAAAGGACACCAAGTCAGAAGCACTCTAGAGATCCTGCAAGAGTATGTCTTTGTGTGTGTGTGTGTGTGTGTGTGTGTGTGTGTGTAAAAAGGACATGTTGTTAGAAGTCCTCCACAGATTCTGCACAGGTGTGTGTATGTGTCTGTGTGCGTGTGTGTAAAAAGGATACCATATCAGAAACCGACTATTGATTCTGCAAAAGTGTGTGTGTGTGTAAAAAGGACATGGAGTCTGAAGCCGTCCAGAGGTTCTGTAAGGGTGTGTGTGTGTGTGTGTGTGTAAACAGACACAAATTCAGAAACCCTCTAGATATTCTGCAAGGGTGTTTGTGTGTGTGTGTGTGTGTGTGTAAAAAGGACAGCAAGTCAGCCACCATCCAGAGATTCTACCAGGGTGTATGTGTGTTTGGTGTGTGTGTGTTTGTGTAAAAAGACACGAAGTCAGAAGCCCTCTACAGATTCTTCAAGGGTGTGTGTATGTGTGTATGTTTGTGTAAAAAGAACACAAAGTCAGAAGCCCTCCAGAGATTCTGCAAGGTTGTATGTGTGTGTGTGTGTGTGTGTGTGTGCGTTTGTGTGTGAGGGTAAAAATTACACGAAGTCAGAAGCCCAATATTGATTATGCAAAGGTCTGTGTGTGTGTGTGTGTTTGTTGTGTTTGAAATAAGTAAACCATATTAGAAGCCCTCCAGAGATTCTACCAGAGTGTGTGTGTGTGTATGTGTGAAAACAACACGAAGTCAGAAAATATCTGGAGATTCTGCAAGGGTGTTTGTGTGTGTGTGTGTCAAAAGTACAGGAAGTCAGAAGCCCTCTAGAGATTCTGCAAGGGTGAGTGTGTTGTGTTAAAAGGACATGAAATCAGAAGCCCTCTAGGTTTTCTGGAAAGGTATGAGTGTGAGAGTGAGGGAGTGTGTGTGTGTGTGTGTGTGTGTAAAAAGGACATGAAATCAGAAGTCCTCCAGAGATTCTACAAGTGTGTGTGTGTGTGTGTGTGTTTAAAAAGGACACGAAGTCAGAAGGACTGCAGAGATTTGGCAAGAAAATTAATGTGTGTGTGTGTGTGTGTGTGTGTGTGTGTGTAAAAAGGACATGAAGTCAGAATCCTTGTAGAGTTCTGGAAGGGTGTATGTGTGTGTGTGTATAAAGGACACCAAGTCAGAAGCACTCTAGAGATCCTGCAAGAGTATATCTTTGAGTGTGTGTGTGTGTGTGTGTGTGTGTGTAAAAAGGACATGTTGTTAGAAGTCCTCCACAGATTCTGCACAGGTGTGTGTATGTGTGTCTGTCTGCGTGTGTGTAAAAAGGATACCAAGTCAGAAGCCGACTATTGATTCTGGAAAAGTGTGTGCGTGTGTGTGTGTGTGTGTGTGTAAAAAGGACATGGAATCTGAAGCCGTCCAGAGGTTCTGTAAGGGTGTGTGTGTATGTGTACAACAGACACAAATTCAGAAACCCTCTAGATATTCTGCAAGGGTTTGTGTGTGTGTGTGTGTGTGTGTAAAAAGGACAGCAAGTCAGCCACCATCCAGAGATTCTACAAGGGTGTATGTGTGTGTGGTGTGTGTGTGTTTGTGTAAAAAGACACGAAGTCAGAAGCCCTCTAGAGATTCTTCAAGGGTGTGTGTATGTGTGTATGTTTGTGTAAAAATGACACAAAGTCAGAAGCCCTCCAGAGATTCTGCAAGGTTGTATGTGTGTGTTTGTGTGTGAGGGTAAAAATTACACGAAGTCAGAAGCCCAATATTGATTATGCAAAGGTCTGTGTGTGTGTGTTTGTTGTGTTTGAAATAAGTAAACCATATTAGAAGCCCTCCAGAGATTCTGCCAGAGTGTGTGTGTGTGTGTGTATGTGTGAAAACAACACGAAGTCAGAAAATGTCTGGAGATTCTGCAAGGGTGTTTGTGTGTGTCAAAAGTACAGGAAGTCAGAAGCCCTCTAGAGATTCTGCAAGGGTGAGTGTGTTGTGTTAAAAGGACACGAAATCAGAAGCCCTCTAGGTTTTCTGGAAAGGTATGAGTGTGAGAGTGAGGGAGTGTGTGTGTGTGTGTGTGTGTGTAATAAGGACATGAAATCAGAAGTCCTCCAGAGTGAGAGTGAGGGAGTGTGTGTGTGTGTGTGTGTGTAATAAGGACATGAAATCAGAAGTCCTCCAGAGATTCTACAAGTGTATGTGTGTGTGTGTGTGTGTGTGTTTAAAAAGAACACGAAGTCAGAAGGACTGCAGAGATTTTGCAAGAAAATGAGTTTGGAGTGTGTGTGTGTGTGTGTGTGTGTGTGTTTAAAAATGACACAAAGTAAGAATCCATCCAGGAATTCTGCAAGGATGTGTGTGAGTGTGTGTGTGTGTGTGTGTGTGTGTATAAAAAGGTACGGAAGTCAGAAGCCCTCTAGGAATTTTACAAAGGTATGAGTATCAGTTGAGGGAGGGTGTGTGTGTGAGTGTGTGTGTGTAAAAAGCATACGAAGTCAGACCCCCCAGAGATTATGCAAGTGTGTGTTTGTGTAACAAGGACATGACGTCAGAAGCCCTCAAGACATTCTGCAAGGGTGTGTGTGTGTGTGAGAGTGTGTGTAAAAAGGACACATGAAGTCAGAAACACTCCATAGTTTCTGCAAAGGTGTGTGTGTGTGTGTGTGTGTAAAAAGATCCTGAAGTCAGAAGCCATCTAGAGATTCTGCCATGATGTGTGTGTGTGTTTGTAAAAAGGAGACCAAGTATGAAGCTCTCAAGAGATTCTGCAAGGTTTTATGTGTGTGAGTGTGTGCGTGTGTAATAAGGTCACAAATTCAGAAGCCCTCTAGAATTTCTGCAAGGGCGTGTGTGTGTGTGGGTGTTTGTAAAAAGGACACGAAGTCAGAAACCGACTATTGATTCTGCAAAAGTGTGTGTGTGTGTGTGTGTGAAAAAAGGACATGAAATCAGAAGCCCTCCAGAGGTTCTGTAAGGGTGTGTGTGTGTGTGTATAAAAAAGACATGAAGTCAGAAGCCCTCTATTGATTCTGCAATGGTATGTTTGTGTGTGTGTGTGTGTGTGTGTGTGTGTGTGTAAAAAGGACATGAAATCAGAATCATTGTAGAGTTCTGGAAGGGTGTATGTGTGTGTGTGTGTGTATAAAGGACACCAAGTCAGAAGCACTCTAGAGATCCTGCAAGAGTATGTCTTTGTGTGTGTGTGTGTGTGTGTAAAAAGGACATGTTGTTAGAAGTCCTCCACAGATTCTGCACAGGTGTGTGTATGTGTCTGTGTGCGTGTGTGTAAAAAAGACACCAAGTCAGAAGCCGACTATTGATTCTGCAAGTGTATGTGTGTGTGTGTGTGTGTGTGTAAAAAGGACATGGAGTCTGAAGCTGTACATAGGTTCTGTTAGGGTGTGTGTGTGTGTGTGTGTGTGTGTGTGTGTGTAAACAGACACAAATTCAGAAACCCTCTAGATATTCTGCAAGGGTGTTTGTGTGTGTGTGTGTGTGTGTGTGTGTAAAAAGGACAGCAAGTCAGCCACCATCCAGAGATTCTACCAGGGTGTATGTGTGTTTGGTGTGTGTGTGTTTGTGTAAAAAGACACGAAGTCAGAAGCCCTCTACAGATTCTTCAAGGGTGTGTGTATGTGTGTATGTTTGTGTAAAAAGAACACAAAGTCAGAAGCCCTCCAGAGATTCTGCAAGGTTGTATGTGTGTGTGTGTGTGTGTGTGTGTGTGTGCGTTTGTGTGTGAGGGTAAAAATTACACGAAGTCAGAAGCCCAATATTGATTATGCAAAGGTCTGTGTGTGTGTGTGTGTTTGTTGTGTTTGAAATAAGTAAACCATATTAGAAGCCCTCCAGAGATTCTACCAGAGTGTGTGTGTGTGTATGTGTGAAAACAACACGAAGTCAGAAAATGTCTGGAGATTCTGCAAGGGTGTTTGTGTGTGTGTGTGTCAAAAGTACAGGAAGTCAGAAGCCCTCTAGAGATTCTGCAAGGGTGAGTGTGTTGTGTTAAAAGGACATGAAATCAGAAGCC
>NW_027457586.1:782500-785000 GCF_050624435.1 Tenrec ecaudatus | reverse complement strand
GTAACAAGGACATGACGTCAGAAGACCTCAAGAGATTCTGCAAGGGTGTGTGTGTGTGTGAGTGTGTGTAAAAAGGACACATGAAGTCAGAAACACTCCATAGTTTCTGCAAAGGTGTGTGTGTGTGTGTGTAAAAAGATCCTGAAGTCAGAAGCCATCTAGAGATTCTGCATGATGTGTGTGTGTGTGTGTTTGTAAAAAGGAGACCAAGTATGAAGCTCTCAAGAGATTCTGCAAGGTTTTATGTGTGTGAGTGTGTGCGTGTGTAATAAGGTCACAAATTCAGAAGCCCTCTAGAAATTCTGCAAGGGTCTGTGTGTGTGTGTGTGTGTGTTTGTAAAAAGGACACGAAGTCAGAAGACGACTATTGATTCTGCAAAAGTTTGTGTGTGTGTGTGTGTGTGTGTAAAAAGGACATGAAATCAGAAGCCCTCCAGAGGTTCTGTAAGGGTGTGTGTGTGTGTGTGTGTGTGTGTAAAAAGGACATGAAGTCAGAAGACCTCTATTGATTCTGCAATGGTGTGTTTGTGTGTAAAAAGGACATAAAGTCAGAATCATTGTAGAGTTCTGGAAGGGTGTATGTGTGAGTGTGTGTGTGTATAAAGGACACCAAGTCAGAAGCACTCTAGAGATCCTGCAAGAGTATGTCTTTGTGTGTGTGTGTGTGTGTGTGTGTGTGTGTAAAAAGGACATGTTGTTAGAAGTCCTCCACAGATTCTGCACAGGTGTGTGTATGTGTCTGTGTGCGTTTGTGTAAAAAGGATACCATATCAGAAACCGACTATTAATTCTGCAAAAGTGTGTGTGTGTGTAAAAAGGACATGGAGTCTGAAGCCATCCAGAGGTTCTGTAAGTGTGTGTGTGTGTGTGTGTGTGTGTAAACAGACACAAATTCAGAAACCCTCTAGATATTCTTCAAGTGTTTGTGTGTGTGTGTGTGTGTAAAAAGGACAGCAAGTCAGCCACCATCCAGAGATTCTACCAGGGTGTATGTGTGTTTGGTGTGTGTGTGTTTGTGTAAAAAGACACGAAGTCAGAAGCCCACTAGAGATTCTTCAAGGGTGTGTGTATGTGTGTATGTTTGTGTAAAAAGGACACAAAGTCAGAAGCCCTCCAGAGATTCTGCAAGGTTGTATGTGTGTGTGTGTGTTTGTGTGTGAGGGTAAAAATTACACGAAGTCAGAAGCCCAATATTGATTATGCAAAGGTCTGTGTGTGTGTGTGTGTTTGTTGTGTTTGAAATAAGTAAACCATATTAGAAGCCCTCCAGAGATTCTGCCAGAGTGTGTGTGTGTGTATGTGTGAAAACAACACGAAGTCAGAAAATGTCTGGAGATTCTACAAGGGTGTTTGTGTGTGTGTGTGTGTGTGTCAAAAGTACAGGAAGTCAGAAGCCCTCTAGAGATTCTGCAAGGGTGAGTATGTTGTGTTAAAAGGACATGAAATCAGAAGCCCTCTAGGTTTTCTGGAAAGGTATGAGTGTGAGAGTGAGGGAGTGTGTGTGTGTGTGTGTGTGTGTGTGTGTGTGTAATAAGGACATGAAATCAGAAGTCCTCCAGAGTGAGAGTGAGGGAGTGTGTGTGCAATAAGGACATGAAATCAGAAGTCCTCCAGAGATTCTACAAGTGTATGTGTGTGTGTGTGTGTGTTTAAAAAGGACACGAAGTCAGAAGGACTGCAGAGATTTGGCAAGAAAATGAGTTTGTGTGTGTGTGTGTGTGTGTGTGTGTGTAAAAAGGACATGAAGTCAGAATCCTTATAGAGTTCTGGAAGGCTGTATGTGTGTGTGTGTGTGTATAAAGGACACCAAGTCAGAAGCACTCTAGAGATCCTGCAAGAGTATGTCTTTGTGTGTGTGTGTGTGTTTAAAAAGGACATGTTGTTAGAAGTCCTCCACAGATTCTGCACAGGTGTGTGTATGTGTCTGTGTGCGTGTGTGTAAAAAAGACACCAAGTCATAAGCCGACTATTGATTCTGCAAAAGTGTATGTGTGTGTGTGTGTGTGTGTGTGTGTGTGTGTGTGTGTGTGTGTGTGTAAAAAGGACATGGAGTCTGAAGCCGTCCAGAGGTTCTGTAAGTGTGTGTGTGTGTGTGTGTGTGAGTAAACAGACACAAATTCAAAAACCCTCTAGATATTCTTCAAGTGTTTGTGTGTGTGTGTGTGTGTGTGTGTGTAAAAAGGACAGCAAGTCAGCCACCATCCAGAGATTCTACCAAAGTGTATGTGTGTGTGGTGTGTGTGTGTGTTTGTGTAAAAAGACACGAAGTCAGAAGCCCTCTAGAGATTCTTCAAGGGTGTGTGTATGTGTGTATGTTTGTGTAAAAAGGACACAAAATCAGAAGCCCTCCAGAGATTCTGCAAGGTTGTGTGTGTGTGTGTGTGTGTGTAAAAAGTACACATGAAGTCAGAAACACTCCATAGTTTCTGCAAAGGTGTGTGTGTGTGTGTGTGTGTGTGTGTGTAAAGAAAAAAGTCAGAAACCCTCTAGAGATTCTGGA
>NW_027457586.1:767500-777500 GCF_050624435.1 Tenrec ecaudatus | reverse complement strand
TGTTTGTGTGTGTGTGTGTGTGTGTAAAAAGGACAGCAAGTCAGCCACCATCCAGAGATTCTACCAGGGTGTATGTGTGTTTGGTGTGTGTGTGTTTGTGTAAAAAGACACGAAGTCAGAAGCCCTCTAGAGATTCTTCAAGGGTGTGTGTATGTGTGTATGTTTGTGTAAAAAGGACACAAAGTCAGGAGCCCTCCAGAGATTCTGCAAGGTTGTATGTGTGTGTGTATGTGTGTGTGTGCGTTTGTGTGTGAGGGTAAAAATTACACGAAGTCAGAAGCCCAATATGGATTATGCAAAGGTCTGTGTGTGTGTGTGTGTGTTTGTTGTGTTTGAAATAAGTAAACCATATTAGAAGCCCTCCAGAGATTCTACCAGAGTGTGTGTGTGTGTATGTGTGAAAACAACACGAAGTCAGAAAATGTCTGGAGATTCTGCAAGGGTGTTTGTGTGTGTGTGTGTCAAAAGTACAGGAAGTCAGAAGCTCTCTAGAGATTCTGCAAGGGTGAGTGTGTTGTGTTAAAAGGACATGAAATCAGAAGCCCTCTAGGTTTTCTGGAAAGGTATCAGTGTGAGAGTGAGGGAGTGTGTGTGTGTGTGTGTAAAAAGGACATGAAATCAGAAGTCCTCCAGAGATTCTACAAGTGTGTGTGTGTGTGTGTGTGTGTGTGTTTAAAAAGGACACGAAGTCAGAAGGACTGCAGAGATTTGGCAAGAAAATGAATTTGTGTGTGTGTGTGTGTGTGTGTGTGTAAAAAGGACATGAAGTCAGAATCCTTGTAGAGTTCTGGAAGGGTGTATGTGTGTGTGTGTATAAAGGACACCAAGTCAGAAGCACTCTAGAGATCCTGCAAGAGTATATCTTTGAGTGTGTGTGTGTGTGTGTAAAAAGGACATGTTGTTAGAAGTCCTCCACAGATTCTGCACAGGTGTGTGTATGTGTGACTGTCTGTGTGTGTGTGTAAAAAGGATACCAAGTCAGAAGCCGACTATTGATTCTGCAAAAGTGTGTGTGTGTGTGTGTGTGTGTGTGTGTAAAAAGGACATGGAATCTGAAGCCGTCCAGAGGTTCTGTAAGGGTGTGTGTGTGTGTGTGTGTGTACAACAGACACAAATTCAGAAACCCTCTAGATATTCTGCAAGGGTTTGTGTGTGTGTGTGTGTGTGTGTAAAAAGGACAGCAAGTCAGCCACCATCCAGAGATTCTACAAGGGTGTATGTGTGTGTGGTGTGTGTGTGTTTGTGTAAAAAGACACGAAGTCAGAAGCCCTCTAGAGATTCTTCAAGGGTGTGTGTATGTGTGTATGTTTGTGTAAAAATGACACAAAGTCAGAAGCCCTCCAGAGATTCTGCAAGGTTGTATGTGTGTGTGTGTGTGTGTGTGTGTAAAAAGGACACATGAAATCAGAAACACTCCATAGTTTCTGCAAAGGTGTGTGTGTGTGTGTGTGTGTGTAAAAAGGACCAGAAATCAAAAGGACTCTAGAGATTGTGCAAGGTTGTGTGTCTGTGTGTGTGTATAAAAAGGACATGAAGACAGAAGCCCTGCAGGCATTATGCAAGCGTGTGAGTGTGTGTGTGCGTGTGTAAAAGGATAGGAATTTAGAATCGCTGTAGAGTTCCTGCAAGGATGTGTGTGTGTGTGTGTGTGTGTGTAAAAAGGACACGAAGTCTGAATCCCTCTAGAGTTTCTGCAAGGGATGTGTGTGTGTGTGTGTGTTTATAAACGACATTTTAGAAGTCCTCCAAAGATTCTGAACAGGTGTGTGTATGTGTGTCTGTGTGCGTGTGTGTAAAAAGGACACCAAGTCAGAAGCCCTCTAGAGATCCTGCAAGGGTGTGTCTGTGTGTGTGTGTATGTTTGTAAAAAGAACACAAAGTAAGAAACCCTCAAGTGATTTTGCAAGGGAATGAGTTTGAGTGTGTATGTGTATGTGTATAAATTACATGACGTTAGATGAATTCCTGCGATTCTGCAAGGATGCATGTATGTGTGTGTGTGTGTGTGTGTGTGTAAAAAGAACACGAAGTCAGAAGCATTCCAGAGACTCTGCAAGGTGCATGCATGTCTGTGTGTGTGTGTGTGTGTGTGCGTGCGTAAAAAGAACACGAAGTCCGAAGCCCTCTAGAATTTCTGCAAGGGTGTGTGTATCTGTGTGTGTGTGTGTGTGTGTTTAAAAAGGACACAAAGTAAGAAGCCATCCAGGAATTCTGCAAGGATATGTGTGTGTGTGTGTGTGTGTGTGTGTGTGTAAAAAGGACAGGAAGTCAGAAGCCCTCTAGGAATTTTCCAAAGGTATGAGTATCAGTGTGAGGAAGGGTGTGTGTGTGAGTGTGTGTGTAAAAAGGACACGAAGTCAGACCCCCAGAGATTATGCAAGTGTGTGCGTGTAACAAGGACATGACGTCAGAAGACCTCAAGAGATTCTGCAAGGGTGTGTGTGTGTGTGAGTGTGTGTAAAAAGGACACATGAAGTCAGAAACACTCCATAGTTTCTGCAAAGGTGTGTGTGTGTGTGTGTAAAAAGATCCTGAAGTCAGAAGCCATCTAGAGATTCTGCATGATGTGTGTGTGTGTGTGTGTTTGTAAAAAGGAGACCAAGTATGAAGCTCTCAAGAGATTCTGCAAGGTTTTATGTGTGTGAGTGTGTGCGTGTGTAATAAGGTCACAAATTCAGAAGCCCTCTAGAAATTCTGCAAGGGTGTGTGTGTGTGTGTTTGTAAAAAGGACACGAAGTCAGAAGACGACTATTGATTCTGCAAAAGTGTGTGTGTGTGTGTGTGTGTGTGTGTAAAAAGGACATGAAATCAGAAGCCCTCCAGAGGTTCTGTAAGGGTGTGTGTGTGTGTGTGTGTGTGTGTAAAAAGGACATGAAGTCAGAAGACCTCTATTGATTCTGCAATGGTGTGTTTGTGTGTGTGTGTGTGTAAAAAGGACATAAAGTCAGAATCATTGTAGAGTTCTGGAAGGGTGTATGTGTGTGTGTGTGTGTGTATAAAGGACACCAAGTCAGAAGCACTCTAGAGATCCTGCAAGAGTATGTCTTTGTGTGTGTGTGTGTGTGTGTGTGTGTGTAAAAAGGACATGTTGTTAGAAGTCCTCCACAGATTCTGCACAGGTGTGTGTATGTGTCTGTGTGCGTTTGTGTAAAAAGGATACCATATCAGAAACCGACTATTAATTCTGCAAAAGTGTGTGTGTGTGTAAAAAGGACATGGAGTCTGAAGCCATCCAGAGGTTCTGTAAGTGTGTGTGTGTGTGTGTGTGTGTGTGTAAACAGACACAAATTCAGAAACCCTCTAGATATTCTTCAAGTGTTTGTGTGTGTGTGTGTGTGTAAAAAGGACAGCAAGTCAGCCACCATCCAGAGATTCTACCAGGGTGTATGTGTGTTTGGTGTGTGTGTGTTTGTGTAAAAAGACACGAAGTCAGAAGCCCACTAGAGATTCTTCAAGGGTGTGTGTATGTGTGTATGTTTGTGTAAAAAGGACACAAAGTCAGAAGCCCTCCAGAGATTCTGCAAGGTTGTATGTGTGTGTGTGTGTTTGTGTGTGAGGGTAAAAATTACACGAAGTCAGAAGCCCAATATTGATTATGCAAAGGTCTGTGTGTGTGTGTGTGTTTGTTGTGTTTGAAATAAGTAAACCATATTAGAAGCCCTCCAGAGATTCTGCCAGAGTGTGTGTGTGTGTATGTGTGAAAACAACACGAAGTCAGAAAATGTCTGGAGATTCTACAAGGGTGTTTGTGTGTGTGTGTGTGTGTCAAAAGTACAGGAAGTCAGAAGCCCTCTAGAGATTCTGCAAGGGTGAGTATGTTGTGTTAAAAGGACATGAAATCAGAAGCCCTCTAGGTTTTCTGGAAAGGTATGAGTGTGAGAGTGAGGGAGTGTGTGTGTGTGTGTGTGTGTGTAATAAGGACATGAAATCAGAAGTCCTCCAGAGTGAGAGTGAGGGAGTGTGTGTGCAATAAGGACATGAAATCAGAAGTCCTCCAGAGATTCTACAAGTGTATGTGTGTGTGTGTGTGTGTTTAAAAAGGACACGAAGTCAGAAGGACTGCAGAGATTTGGCAAGAAAATGAGTTTGTGTTTGTGTGTGTGTGTGTGTGTGTGTGTAAAAAGGACATGAAGTCAGAATCCTTGTAGAGTTCTGGAAGGGTGTATGTGTGTGTGTGTGTGTATAAAGGACACCAAGTCAGAAGCACTCTAGAGATCCTGCAAGAGTATGTCTTTGTGTGTGTGTGTGTGTGTAAAAAGGACATGTTGTTAGAAGTCCTCCACAGATTCTGCACAGGTGTGTGTATGTGTCTGTGTGCGTGTGTGTAAAAAAGACACCAAGTCATAAGCCGACTATTGATTCTGCAAAAGTGTATGTGTGTGTGTGTGTGTGTGTGTGTGTGTGTGTGTGTAAAAAGGACATGGAGTCTGAAGCCGTCCAGAGGTTCTGTAAGTGTGTGTGTGTGTGTGTGTGTGTGAGTAAACAGACACAAATTCAAAAACCCTCTAGATATTCTTCAAGTGTTTGTGTGTGTGTGTGTGTGTGTGTGTAAAAAGGACAGCAAGTCAGCCACCATCCAGAGATTCTACCAAAGTGTATGTGTGTGTGGTGTGTGTGTGTGTTTGTGTAAAAAGACACGAAGTCAGAAGCCCTCTAGAGATTCTTCAAGGGTGTGTGTATGTGTGTATGTTTGTGTAAAAAGGACACAAAATCAGAAGCCCTCCAGAGATTCTGCAAGGTTGTATGTGTGTGTGTGTGTGTGTGTAAAAAGTACACATGAAGTCAGAAACACTCCATAGTTTCTGCAAAGGTGTGTGTGTGTGTGTGTGTGTGTGTGTGTGTAAAGAAAAAAGTCAGAAACCCTCTAGAGATTCTGGAATGATGTGTTTGTGTGAGTGTGTGTGTGTGTGTATAAAGGACAAGAAATCAAAAGAACTCTAGAGATTGTGCAAGGTTGTGTGTCTGTGTGTGTGTATAAAAAGGACATGAAGACAGAAGCCCTGCAGGCATTATGCAAGCGTGTGAGTGTGTGTGTTCGTGTGTAAAAGGATAGGAATTTAGAATCGCTGTAGAGTTCCTGCAAGGATGTGTGTGTGTGTGTGTGTGTGTAAAAAGGACACGAAGTCTGAATCCCTCTAGAGATTCTGCAAGGGATGTGTGTGTGTGTGTGTGTTTATAAACGACATTTTAGAAGTCCTCCAAAGATTCTGCACAGGTGTGTGTATGTGTGTCTGTGTGCGTGTGTGTAAAAAGGACACCAAGTCAGAAGCCCTCTAGAGATCCTGCAAGGGTGTGTCTGTGTGTGTTTTAAGTATGTTTGTAAAAAGAACACGAAGTAAGAAACCCTCAAGTGATTTTGCAAGGGAATAAGTTTGAGTGTATGTGTATAAATTACATGACGTGAGATGAATTCCTGCGATTCTGCAAGGATGCATGTGTGTGTGTGTGTGTGTGTGTGTGTGTGTGTGTGTGTGTAAAAAGGACATGAAGTCAGAATCCTTGTAGAGTTCTGGAAGGGTGTATGTGTGTGTGTGTGTATAAAGGACACCAAGTCAGAAGCAATCTAGAGATCCTGCAAGAGTATGTCTTTGTGTGTGTGTGTGTGTGTAAAAAGGACATGTTGTTAGAAGTCCTCCACAGATTCTGCACAGGTGTGTGTATGGGTCTGTGTGCGTGTGTGTAAAAAGGACACCAAGTCAGAAGCCGACTATTGATTCTGCAAAAGTGTATGTGTGTGTCTGTGTGCGTGTGTGAAAAAAGGACACTAAGTCAGAAGCCGACTATTGATTCTGCAAAAAGTGTGTGTGTGTGTGTGTGTGAGTGTGTAAAAAGGACATGGAGTCTGAAGCCGTCCAGAGGTTCTGTAAGGGTGTGGATGTGTGTGTGTGTGTGTGTGTGTATGTGAAACGGACACACATTCAGAAACCCTCTAGATATTCTGCAAGGGTGTGTGTGTGTGTGTGTGTGTGTGTTTAAAAAGGACACAAAGTAAGAATCCATCCAGGAATTCTGCAAGGATGTGTGTGTGTGTGTGTGTGTGTATGTGTTTAACAAGGACATGACGTCAGAAGCCCTCTAGAGATTCTGGAAGTGTGTGTGTGTGTGTGTGTGTGTAAAAAGGACAAGAAATCAAAAGGACTCTAGAGATTGTGCAAGGTTGTGTGTCTGTGTGTGTGTATAAAAGGACATGAAGACAGAAGCCCTGCAGGCATTATGCAAGCGTGTGAGTGTGTGTGTGCGTGTGTAAAAGGATAGGAATTTAGAATCGCTGTAGAGTTCCTGCAAGGATGTGTGTGTGTGTGTGTGTGTGTAAAAAGGACACGAAGTCTGAATCCCTCTAGAGATTCTGCAATGGATATGTGTGTGTTTATAAACGACATTTTAGAAGTCCTCCAAAGATTCTGCACAGGTGTGTGTATGTGTGTCTGTGTGCGTGTGTGTAAAAAGGACACCAAGTCAGAAGCCCTCTAGAGATCCTGCAAGGGTGTGTCTGTGTGTGTTTTAAGTATGTTTGTAAAAAGAACACGAAGTAAGAAACCCTCAAGTGATTTTGCAAGGGAATGAGTTTGAGTGTGTATGTGTATGTGTATAAACTCCATGACGTGAGATGAATTCCTGCGATTCTGCAAGGATGCATGTATGTGTGTGTGTGTGTGTGTGTGTGTGTGTGTGTGTGTGTAAAAGGAACACGAAGTCAGAAGCATTCCAGAGACTCTGCAAGGGTGCGTGCATGTCTGTGTGTGTGTGTGTGTGTGTGCTTAAAAAGAACACGAAGTCCGAAGCCCTCTAGAATTTCTGCAAGGGTGTGTGTATCTGTGTGTGTGTGTGTGTGTGTGTGTGTGTGTGTTTAAAAAGGACACAAAGTAAGAAGCCATCCAGGAATTCTGCAAGGATGTGTGTGTGTGTGTGTGTGTGTGTAAAAAGGACAGGAAGTCAGAAGCCCTCTAGGAATTTTCCAAAGGTATGAGTATCAGTGTGAGGGAGGGTGTGTGTGTGAGTGTGTGTGTGTAAAAAGGACACGAAGTCAGAAGCCCTCCAGAGATTATGCAAGTGTGTGTGTGTGTGTGTGTGTGTGTGTGTGTTTAACAAGGACATGACGTCAGAAGGCCTCAAGAGATTCTGCAAGGGTGTGTGTGTGAGTGTGTGTAAAAAGGACACATGAAGTCAGAAACACTCCATAGTTTCTGCAAAGGTGTGTGTGTGTGTGTGTGTGTGTGTGTGTGTGTGTAAAAAGATCCTGAAGTCAGAAGCCATCTAGAGATTCTGCCATGATGTGTGTGTGTTTTTGTAAAAAGGAGACCAAGTATGAAGCTCTCAAGAGATTCTGCAAGGTTTTATGTGTGTGAG
Organism: Tenrec ecaudatus; assembly: GCF_050624435.1. Lineage (NCBI taxonomy): Eukaryota > Metazoa > Chordata > Mammalia > Afrosoricida > Tenrecidae > Tenrec > Tenrec ecaudatus. The sequence goes on along the minus strand of NW_027457586.1, from coordinate 770,153 downwards.
TGTGTGCGTGTGTAATAAGGTCACAAAGTCAGAAGCCCTCTAGAAATTCTGCAAGGTCGTTTGTGTGGGGGGGTGTTTGTAAAAAGGACATGAAATCAGAAGCCCTCCAGAGGTTCTGTAAGGGTGTGTGTGTGTGTCTGTTTAAAAAGGACATGAAGTCAGAAGCCCTCTATTGATTCTGCAATGGTGTGTTTGTGTGTGAGTGTGTGTGTGTAAAAAGGACATGAAGTCAGAATCCTTGTAGAGTTCTGGAAGGGTGTATGTGCGTGTGTGTGTATAAAGGACACCAAGTCAGAAGCACTCTAGAGATCCTGGAAGAGTATGTCTTTGTGTGTGTGTGCAAAAAGGACATGTTGTTAGAAGTCCTCCACAGATTCTGCACAGGTGTGTGTATGTGTCTGTGTGCGTGTGTGTAAAAAAGACACCAAGTCATAAGCCGACTATTGATTCTGCAAAAGTGTATGTGTGTGTGTGTGTGTGTGTGTGTGTGTGTAAAAAGGACATGGAGTCTGAAGCCGTCCAGAGGTTCTGTAAGTGTGTGTGTGTGTGTGTGTGTGTGAGTAAACAGACACAAATTCAAAAACCCTCTAGATATTCTTCAAGTGTTTGTGTGTGTGTGTGTGTGTGTGTGTGTGTAAAAAGGACAGCAAGTCAGCCACCATCCAGAGATTCTACCAAAGTGTATGTGTGTGTGGTGTGTGTGTGTGTTTGTGTAAAAAGACACGAAGTCAGAAGCCCTCTAGAGATTCTTCAAGGGTGTGTGTATGTGTGTATGTTTGTGTAAAAAGGACACAAAATCAGAAGCCCTCCAGAGATTCTGCAAGGTTGTATGTGTGTGTGTGTGTGTGTGTAAAAAGTACACATGAAGTCAGAAACACTCCATAGTTTCTGCAAAGGTGTGTGTGTGTGTGTGTGTGTGTGTGTGTTTGTAAAGAAAAAAGTCAGAAACCCTCTAGAGATTCTGGAATGATGTGTTTGTGTGAGTGTGTGTGTGTGTGTATAAAGGACAAGAAATCAAAAGAACTCTAGAGATTGTGCAAGGTTGTGTGTCTGTGTGTGTGTATAAAAAGGACATGAAGACAGAAGCCCTGCAGGCATTATGCAAGCGTGTGAGTGTGTGTGTTCGTGTGTAAAAGGATAGGAATTTAGAATCGCTGTAGAGTTCCTGCAAGGATGTGTGTGTGTGTGTGTGTGTGTAAAAAGGACACGAAGTCTGAATCCCTCTAGAGATTCTGCAAGGGATGTGTGTGTGTGTGTGTGTGTTTATAAACGACATTTTAGAAGTCCTCCAAAGATTCTGCACAGGTGTGTGTATGTGTGTCTGTGTGCGTGTGTGTAAAAAGGACACCAAGTCAGAAGCCCTCTAGAGATCCTGCAAGGGTGTGTCTGTGTGTGTTTTAAGTATGTTTGTAAAAAGAACACGAAGTAAGAAACCCTCAAGTGATTTTGCAAGGGAATAAGTTTGAGTGTATGTGTATAAATTACATGACGTGAGATGAATTCCTGCGATTCTGCAAGGATGCATGTGTGTGTGTGTGTGTGTGTGTGTGTGTGTGTGTGTGTAAAAAGGACATGAAGTCAGAATCCTTGTAGAGTTCTGGAAGGGTGTATGTGTGTGTGTGTGTATAAAGGACACCAAGTCAGAAGCAATCTAGAGATCCTGCAAGAGTATGTCTTTGTGTGTGTGTGTGTGTGTGTGTAAAAAGGACATGTTGTTAGAAGTCCTCCACAGATTCTGCACAGGTGTGTGTATGGGTCTGTGTGCGTGTGTGTAAAAAGGACACCAAGTCAGAAGCCGACTATTGATTCTGCAAAAGTGTATGTGTGTGTCTGTGTGCGTGTGTGAAAAAAGGACACTAAGTCAGAAGCCGACTATTGATTCTGCAAAAAGTGTGTGTGTGTGTGTGTGTGAGTGTGTAAAAAGGACATGGAGTCTGAAGCCGTCCAGAGGTTCTGTAAGGGTGTGGATGTGTGTGTGTGTGTGTGTGTGTATGTGAAACGGACACACATTCAGAAACCCTCTAGATATTCTGCAAGGGTGTGTGTGTGTGTGTGTGTGTGTGTGTGTTTAAAAAGGACACAAAGTAAGAATCCATCCAGGAATTCTGCAAGGATGTGTGTGTGTGTGTGTGTGTGTGTGTATGTGTTTAACAAGGACATGACGTCAGAAGCCCTCTAGAGCTTCTGGAAGTGTGTGTGTGTGTGTGTGTGTGTGTGTGTGTGTAAAAAGGACAAGAAATCAAAAGGACTCTAGAGATTGTGCAAGGTTGTGTGTCTGTGTGTGTGTATAAAAGGACATGAAGACAGAAGCCCTGCAGGCATTATGCAAGCGTGTGAGTGTGTGTGTGCGTGTGTAAAAGGATAGGAATTTAGAATCGCTGTAGAGTTCCTGCAAGGATGTGTGTGTGTGTGTGTGTGTGTAAAAAGGACACGAAGTCTGAATCCCTCTAGAGATTCTGCAATGGATATGTGTGTGTTTATAAACGACATTTTAGAAGTCCTCCAAAGATTCTGCACAGGTGTGTGTATGTGTGTCTGTGTGCGTGTGTGTAAAAAGGACACCAAGTCAGAAGCCCTCTAGAGATCCTGCAAGGGTGTGTCTGTGTGTGTTTTAAGTATGTTTGTAAAAAGAACACGAAGTAAGAAACCCTCA
>NW_027457586.1:762500-765000 GCF_050624435.1 Tenrec ecaudatus | reverse complement strand
AAGGTGTGTGTGTGTGTGTGTGTGTGTAAAAAGATCCTGAAGTCAGACGCCATCTAGAAATTCTGCCATGATGTGTGTGTGTGTTTGTAAAAAGGAGCCCAAGTATGAAGCTCTCAAGAGATTCTGCAAGGTTTTATGTGTGTGAGTGTGTGCGTGTGTAATAAGGTCACAAAGTCAGAAGCCCTCTAGAAATTCTGCAAGGGCGTGTGTGTGTGGGGGTGTTTGTAAAAAGGACACAAAGTCAGAAGCCGACTATTGATTCTGCAAAAGTGTGTGTGTGTGTGTGTGTGTGTAAAAAGGACATGAAATCAGAAGCCCTCTAGGGTTCTGTAAGGGTGTGTGTGTGTGTGTGTGTGTGTGTGTGTGTGTAAAAAGGACATGAAGTCAGAAGCCCTCTATTGATTCTGCAATGGTGTGTTTGTGTGTGTGTGTGTGTGTGTGTGTGTGTGTAAAAAGGACATGAAGTCAGAATCCTTGTAGAGTTCTGGAGGGGTGTATGTGTGTGTGTGTGTATAAAGGACACGAAGTCAGAAGCACTCTAGAGATCCTGCAAGAGTATGTCTTTGTGTGTGTGTGTGTGTGTGTGTGCAAAAAGGACATGTTGTTAGAAGTCCTCCACAGATTCTGCACAGGTGTGTGTGTGTGTGTCTGTGTGCGTGTGTGTAAAAAGGACACCAAGTCAGAAGCCGACTATTGATTCTGCAAAACTGTATGTGTGTGTGTGTGTGTGTGTGTGTGTAAAAAGGACATGGAGTCTGAAGCCGTCCAGAGGTTCTGTAAGGGTGTGTGTGTGTGTGTGTAAACAGACACAAATTCAGAAACCCTCTAGATATTCTTCAAGTGTTTGTGTGTGTGTTTGTGTGTGTGTGTGTGTGTGTAAAAAGGACAGCAAGTCAGCCACCATCCAGAGATTCTACCAGGGTGTATTTGTGTGTGGTGTGTGTGTGTTTGTGTAAAAAGACACGAAGTCAGAAGCCCTCTAGAGATTCTTCAAGGGTGTGTGTATGTGTGTATGTTTGTGTAAAAAGGACACAAAGTCAGAAGCCCTCCAGAGATTCTGCAAGGTTGTATGTGTGTGTGTGTGTGAGGGTAAAAATTACACGAAGTCAGAAGCCCAATATTGATTATGCAAAGGTCTGTGTGTGTGTGTTTGTTGTGTTTAAAATAAGTAAACCATATTAGAAGCCCTCCAGAGATTCTGCCAGAGTGTGTGTGTGTGTATGTGTGAAAACAACACGAAGTCAGAAAATGTCTGGAGATTCTGCAAGGGTGTTTGTGTGTGTGTGTGTAAAAAGTACAGGAAGTCAGAAGCCCTCTAGAGATTCTGCAAGGGTGAGTGTGTTGTGTTAAAAGGACACAAAATCAGAAGCCCTCTAGGTTTTCTGGAAAGGTATGAGTGTGAGAGTGAGGGAGTGTGTGTGTGTGTGTGTGTGTGTGTAATAAGGACATGAAATCAGAAGTCCTCCAGAGTGAGAGTGAGGGAGTGTGTGTGTGTGTGTGTGTAATAAGGACATGAAATCAGAAGTCCTCCAGAGATTCTACAAGTGTATGTGTGTGTGTGTGTGTGTGTGTGTGTGTGTGTTTAAAAAGGACACGAAGTCAGAAGGACTGCAGAGATTTGGCAAGAAAATGAGTTTGGAGTGTGTGTGTGTGTGTGTGTGTGTTTAAAAATGACACAAAGTAAGAATCCATCCAGGAATTCTGCAAGGATGTGTGTGTGTGTGTGGGTGTGTGTGTGTGTGTGTGTGTAAAAAGGTAAGGAAGTCAGAAGCCCTCTAGGAATTTTCCAAAGGTATGAGTATCAGTGTGAGGGAGGGTGTGTGTGAGTGTGTGTGTGTGTAAAAAGGACACGAAGTCAGACCCCCACAGATTATGCAAGTGCGTGTGTGTATGTGTGTGTAACAAGGACATGACGTCAGAAGCCCTCAAGAGATTCTGCAAGGGTGTGTGTGTGTGAGAGTGTGTGTAAAAAGGACACATGAAGTCAGAAACACTCCATAGTTTCTGCAAAGGTGTGTGTGTAAAAAGATCCTGAAGTCAGAAGCCATCTAGAGATTCTGCCATGATGTGTGTGTGTGTGTATTTGTAAAAAGGAGACCAAGTATGAAGCTCTCAAGAGATTCTGCAAGGTTTTATGTGTGTGAGTGTGTGCGTGTGTAATAAGGTCACAAATTCAGAAGCCCTCTAGAAATTCTGCAAGGACGTTGTGGGTATTTGTAAAAAGGACACGAAGTCAGAAGCCGACTATTGATTCTGCAAAAGTGTGTGTTTGTGTGTGTGTGTGTGTGTGTGTGTGTGTGTGTGTGTAAAAAGGACATGAAATCAGAAGCCCTCCAGAGGTTCTGTAAGGGTGTGTGTGTGTGTGTGTGTGTGTAAAAAGGACATGAAGTCAGAACCCTTGTAGAGTTCTGGAAGGGTGTATGTGTGTGTGTGTGTATAAAGGACACCAAGTCAGAAGCACTCTAGAGATCCTGCAAGAGTATGTCTTGTGTGTGTGTGT
>NW_027457586.1:752500-757500 GCF_050624435.1 Tenrec ecaudatus | reverse complement strand
TCTAGAGATTCTTCAAGGGTGTGTGTATGTGTGTATGTTTGTGTAAAAATGACACAAAGTCAGAAGCCCTCCAGAGATTCTGCAAGGTTGTATGTGTGTGTGTGTGTGTGTGTGTAAAAAGGACACATGAAATCAGAAACACTCCATAGTTTCTGCAAAGGTGTGTGTGTGTGTGTGTGTGTGTGTGTGTAAAAAGGACAAGAAATCAAAAGGACTCTAGAGATTGTGCAAGGTTGTGTGCCTGTGTGTGTGTATAAAAAGGACATGAAGACAGAAGCCCTGCAGGCATTATGCAAGCGTGTGAGTGTGTAAAAGGATAGGAATTTAGAATCGCTGTAGAGTTCCTGCAAGGATGTGTGTGTGTGTGTGTGTGTGTGTGTAAAAAGGACACGAAGTCTGAATCCCTCTAGAGATTCTGCAAGGGATGTGTGTGTGTGTGTTTATAAACGACATTTTAGAAGTCCTCCAAAGATTCTGCACAGGTGTGTGTATGTGTGTCTGTGTGCGTGTGTGTAAAAAGCACACCAAGTCAGAAGCCCTCTAGAGATCCTGCAAGGGTGTGTCTGTGTGTGTGTGTATGTTTGTAAAAAGAACACAAAGTAAGAAACCCTCAAGTGATTTTGCAAGGGAATGAGTTTGAGTGTGTATGTGTATGTGTATAAATTACATGACGTGAGATGAATTCCTGCGATTCTGCAAGGATGCATGTATGTGTGTGTGTGTGTGTGTGTGTGTGTGTAAAAAGAACACGAAGTCAGAAGCATTCCAGAGACTCTGCAAGGGTGCGTGCATGTCTGTGTGTGTGTGTGTGTGTGCGTGCGTAAAAAGAACACGAAGTCCGAAGCCCTATAGAATTTCTGCAAGGGTGTGTGTATCTGTGTGTGTGTGTGTAAAAAGGACAGGAAGTCAGAAGCCCTCTAGGAATTTTCCAAAGGTATGAGTATCAGTGTGAGGTAGGGTGTGTGTGTGAGTGTGTGTGTAAAAAGGACACGAAGTCAGACCCCCAGAGATTATGCAAGTGTGTGCGTGTAACAAGGACATGACGTCAGAAGACCTCAAGAGATTCTGCAAGGGTGTGTGTGTGTGAGTGTGTGTAAAAAGGACACATGAAGTCAGAAACACTCCATAGTTTCTGCAAAGGTGTGTGTGTGTGTGTGTAAAAAGATCCTGAAGTCAGAAGCCATCTAGAGATTCTGCATGATGTGTGTGTGTGTGTGTTTGTAAAAAGGAGACCAAGTATGAAGCTCTCAAGAGATTCTGCAAGGTTTTATGTGTGTGAGTGTGTGCGTGTGTAATAAGGTCACAAATTCAGAAGCCCTCTAGAAATTCTGCAAGGGTGTGTGTATGTGTGTGTGTTTGTAAAAAGGACACGAAGTCAGAAGCCGACTATTGATTCTGCAAAAGTGTGTGTGTGTGTGTGTGTGTGTGTGTGTAAAAAGGACATGAAATCAGAAGCCCTCCAGAGGTTCTGTAAGGGTGTGTGTGTGTGTGTGTGTGTAAAAAGGACATGAAGTCAGAAGACCTCTATTGATTCTGCAATGGTGTGTTTGTGTGTGTGTGTGTGTGTGTGTGTGTAAAAAGGACATAAAGTCAGAATCACTGTAGAGTTCTGGAAGGGTGTATGTGTGTATGTGTGTATAAAGGACACCAAGTCAGAAGCACTCTAGAGATCCTGCAAGAGTATGTCTTTGTGTGTGTGTGTGTGTGTGTGTGTGTAAAAAGGACATGTTGTTAGAAGTCCTCCACAGATTCTGCACAGGTGTGTGTATGTGTCTGTGTGCGTGTGTGTAAAAAGGATACCATATCAGAAACCGACTATTGATTCTGCAAAAGTGTGTGTGTGTGTAAAAAGGACATGGAGTCTGAAGCCGTCCAGAGGTTCTGTAAGGGTGTGTGTGTGTGTGTGTGTGTAAACAGACACAAATTCAGAAACCCTCTAGATATTCTGCAAGGGTGTTTGTGTGTGTGTGTGTGTGTGTGTGTGTGTGTGTAAAAAGGACAGCAAGTCAGCCACCATCCAGAGATTCTACCAGGGTGTATGTGTGTTTGGTGTGTGTGTGTTTGTGTAAAAAGACACGAAGTCAGAAGCCCTCTACAGATTCTTCAAGGGTGTGTGTATGTGTGTATGTTTGTGTAAAAAGAACACAAAGTCAGAAGCCCTCCAGAGATTCTGCAAGGTTGTATGTGTGTGTGTGTGTGTGTGTGTGTGCGTTTGTGTGTGAGGGTAAAAATTACACGAAGTCAGAAGCCCAATATTGATTATGCAAAGGTCTGTGTGTGTGTGTGTGTTTGTTGTGTTTGAAATAAGTAAACCATATTAGAAGCCCTCCAGAGATTCTACCAGAGTGTGTGTGTGTGTATGTGTGAAAACAACACGAAGTCAGAAAATATCTGGAGATTCTGCAAGGGTGTTTGTGTGTGTGTGTGTCAAAAGTACAGGAAGTCAGAAGCCCTCTAGAGATTCTGCAAGGGTGAGTGTGTTGTGTTAAAAGGACATGAAATCAGAAGCCCTCTAGGTTTTCTGGAAAGGTATGAGTGTGAGAGTGAGGGAGTGTGTGTGTGTGTGTGTGTAAAAAGGACATGAAATCAGAAGTCCTCCAGAGATTCTACAAGTGTGTGTGTGTGTGTGTGTGTTTAAAAAGGACACGAAGTCAGAAGGACTGCAGAGATTTGGCAAGAAAATTAATGTGTGTGTGTGTGTGTGTGTGTGTGTGTGTGTAAAAAGGACATGATATCAGAATCCTTGTAGAGTTCTGGAAGGGTGTATGTGTGTGTGTGTATAAAGGACACCAAGTCAGAAGCACTCTAGAGATCCTGCAAGAGTATATCTTTGTGTGTGTGTGTGTGTGTGTGTGTGTGTGTGTAAAAAGGACATGTTGTTAGAAGTCCTCCACAGATTCTGCACAGGTGTGTGTATGTGTGTCTGTCTGCGTGTGTGTAAAAAGGATACCAAGTCAGAAGCCGACTATTGATTCTGGAAAAGTGTGTGCGTGTGTGTGTGTGTGTGTGTGTGTGTGTAAAAAGGACATGGAATCTGAAGCCGTCCAGAGGTTCTGTAAGGGTGTGTGTGTATGTGTACAACAGACACAAATTCAGAAACCCTCTAGATATTCTGCAAGGGTTTGTGTGTGTGTGTGTGTGTGTGTGTGTGTGTGTAAAAAGGACAGCAAGTCAGCCACCATCCAGAGATTCTACAAGGGTGTATGTGTGTGTGGTGTGTGTGTGTTTGTGTAAAAAGACACGAAGTCAGAAGCCCTCTAGAGATTCTTCAAGGGTGTGTGTATGTGTGTATGTTTGTGTAAAAATGACACAAAGTCAGAAGCCCTCCAGAGATTCTGCAAGGTTGTATGTGTGTGTTTGTGTGTGAGGGTAAAAATTACACGAAGTCAGAAGCCCAATATTGATTATGCAAAGGTCTGTGTGTGTGTGTTTGTTGTGTTTGAAATAAGTAAACCATATTAGAAGCCCTCCAGAGATTCTGCCAGAGTGTGTGTGTGTGTGTGTATGTGTGAAAACAACACGAAGTCAGAAAATGTCTGGAGATTCTGCAAGGGTGTCTGTGTGTGTCAAAAGTACAGGAAGTCAGAAGCCCTCTAGAGATTCTGCAAGGGTGAGTGTGTTGTGTTAAAAGGACACGAAATCAGAAGCCCTCTAGGTTTTCTGGAAAGGTATGAGTGTGAGAGTGAGGGAGTGTGTGTGTGTGTGTGTGTGTGTAATAAGGACATGAAATCAGAAGTCCTCCAGAGTGAGAGTGAGGGAGTGTGTGTGTGTGTGTGTGTGTAATAAGGACATGAAATCAGAAGTCCTCCAGAGATTCTACAAGTGTATGTGTGTGTGTGTGTGTGTGTTTAAAAAGAACACGAAGTCAGAAGGACTGCAGAGATTTTGCAAGAAAATGAGTTTGGAGTGTGTGTGTGTGTGTGTGTGTGTGTTTAAAAATGACACAAAGTAAGAATCCATCCAGGAATTCTGCAAGGATGTGTGTGAGTGTGTGTGTGTGTGTGTGTGTGTGTGTATAAAAAGGTACGGAAGTCAGAAGCCCTCTAGGAATTTTACAAAGGTATGAGTATCAGTTGAGGGAGGGTGTGTGTGTGAGTGTGTGTGTGTAAAAAGCATACGAAGTCAGACCCCCCAGAGATTATGCAAGTGTGTGTTTGTGTAACAAGGACATGACGTCAGAAGCCCTCAAGACATTCTGCAAGGGTGTGTGTGTGTGTGAGAGTGTGTGTAAAAAGGACACATGAAGTCAGAAACACTCCATAGTTTCTGCAAAGGTGTGTGTGTGTGTGTGTGTGTGTAAAAAGATCCTGAAGTCAGAAGCCATCTAGAGATTCTGCCATGATGTGTGTGTGTGTTTGTAAAAAGGAGACCAAGTATGAAGCTCTCAAGAGATTCTGCAAGGTTTTATGTGTGTGAGTGTGTGCGTGTGTAATAAGGTCACAAATTCAGAAGCCCTCTAGAATTTCTGCAAGGGCGTGTGTGTGTGTGGGTGTTTGTAAAAAGGACACGAAGTCAGAAACCGACTATTGATTCTGCAAAAGTGTGTGTGTGTGTGTGTGTGAAAAAAGGACATGAAATCAGAAGCCCTCCAGAGGTTCTGTAAGGGTGTGTGTGTGTGTGTATAAAAAAGACATGAAGTCAGAAGCCCTCTATTGATTCTGCAATGGTATGTTTGTGTGTGTGTGTGTGTGTGTGTGTGTGTGTGTGTGTAAAAAGGACATGAAATCAGAATCATTGTAGAGTTCTGGAAGTGTGTATGTGTGTGTGTGTGTGTATAAAGGACACCAAGTCAGAAGCACTCTAGAGATCCTGCAAGAGTATGTCTTTGTGTGTGTGTGTGTGTGTGTGTGTAAAAAGGACATGTTGTTAGAAGTCCTCCACAGATTCTGCACAGGTGTGTGTATGTGTCTGTGTGCGTGTGTGTAAAAAAGACACCAAGTCAGAAGCCGACTATTGATTCTGCAAGTGTATGTGTGTGTGTGTGTGTGTGTGTAAAAAGG
>NW_027457586.1:735000-750000 GCF_050624435.1 Tenrec ecaudatus | reverse complement strand
GTATGAAGCTCTCAAGAGATTCTGCAAGGTTTTATGTGTGTGAGTGTGTGCGTGTGTAATAAGGTCACAAATTCAGAAGCCCTCTAGAATTTCTGCAAGGGCGTGTGTGTGTGTGGGTGTTTGTAAAAAGGACACAAAGTCAGAAACCGACTATTGATTCTGCAAAAGTGTGTGTGTGTGTGTGTGTGTGTGTGAAAAAAGGACATGAAATCAGAAGCCCTCCAGAGGTTCTGTAAGGGTGTGTGTGTGTGTGTATAAAAAAGACATGAAGTCAGAAGCCCTCTATTGATTCTGCAATGGTGTGTTTGTGTGTGTGTGTGTGTGTGTGTGTGTGTGTAAAAAGGACATGAAATCAGAATCATTGTAGAGTTCTGGAAGGGTGTATGTGTGTGTGTGTATAAAGGACACCAAGTCAGAAGCACTCTAGAGATCCTGCAAGAGTATGTCTTTGTGTGTGTGTGTGTGTGTGTGTGTGTGTGTGTGTGTAAAAAGGACATGTTGTTAGAAGTCCTCCACAGATTCTGCACAGGTGTGTGTATGTGTCTGTGTGCGTGTGTATAAAAAAGACACCAAGTCAGAAGCCGACTATTGATTCTGCAAGTGTATGTGTGTGTGTGTGTGTGTGTGTGTAAAAAGGACATGGAGTCTGAAGCTGTCCAGAGGTTCTGTAAGGGTGTGTGTGTGTGTGTGTGTGTGTAAACAGACACAAATTCAGAAACCCTCTAGATATTCTGCAAGGGTGTTTGTGTGTGTGTGTGTGTGTGTAAAAAGGACAGCAAGTCAGCCACCATCCAGAGATTCTACCAGGGTGTATGTGTGTTTGGGGTGTGTGTGTTTGTGTAAAAAGACACGAAGTCAGAAGCCCTCTAGAGATTCTTCAAGGGTGTGTGTATGTGTGTATGTTTGTGTAAAAAGGACACAAAGTCAGGAGCCCTCCAGAGATTCTGCAAGGTTGTATGTGTGTGTGTATGTGTGTGTGTGCGTTTGTGTGTGAGGGTAAAAATTACACGAAGTCAGAAGCCCAATATGGATTATGCAAAGGTCTGTGTGTGTGTGTTTGTTGTGTTTGAAATAAGTAAACCATATTAGAAGCCCTCCAGAGATTCTACCAGAGTGTGTGTGTGTGTATGTGTGAAAACAACACGAAGTCAGAAAATGTCTGGAGATTCTGCAAGGGTGTTTGTGTGTGTGTGTGTCAAAAGTACAGGAAGTCAGAAGCTCTCTAGAGATTCTGCAAGGGTGAGTGTGTTGTGTTAAAAGGACATGAAATCAGAAGCCCTCTAGGTTTTCTGGAAAGGTATCAGTGTGAGAGTGAGGGAGTGTGTGTTTGTGTGTGTAAAAAGGACATGAAATCAGAAGTCCTCCAGAGATTCTACAAGTGTGTGTGTGTGTGTGTGTGTGTTTAAAAAGGACACGAAGTCAGAAGGACTGCAGAGATTTGGCAAGAAAATGAATTTGTGTGTGTGTGTGTGTGTGTGTGTGTGTGTGTGTGTGTGTAAAAAGGACATGAAGTCAGAATCCTTGTAGAGTTCTGGAAGGGTGTATGTGTGTGTGTGTATAAAGGACACCAAGTCAGAAGCACTCTAGAGATCCTGCAAGAGTATATCTTTGAGTGTGTGTGTGTGTGTGTGTGTGTAAAAAGGACATGTTGTTAGAAGTCCTCCACAGATTCTGCACAGGTGTGTGTATGTGTGTCTGTCTGTGTGTGTGTGTAAAAAGGATACCAAGTCAGAAGCCGACTATTGATTCTGCAAAAGTGTGTGTGTGTGTGTGTGTGTGTGTGTGTGTGTAAAAAGGACATGGAATCTGAAGCCGTCCAGAGGTTCTGTAAGGGTGTGTGTGTGTGTGTGTGTGTACAACAGACACAAATTCAGAAACCCTCTAGATATTCTGCAAGGGTTTGTGTGTGTGTGTGTGTGTAAAAAGGACAGCAAGTCAGCCACCATCCAGAGATTCTACAAGGGTGTATGTGTGTGTGGTGTGTGTGTGTTTGTGTAAAAAGACACGAAGTCAGAAGCCCTCTAGAGATTCTTCAAGGGTGTGTGTATGTGTGTATGTTTGTGTAAAAATGACACAAAGTCAGAAGCCCTCCAGAGATTCTGCAAGGTTGTATGTGTGTGTGTGTGTGTGTGTAAAAAGGACACATGAAATCAGAAACACTCCATAGTTTCTGCAAAGGTGTGTGTGTGTGTGTGTGTGTGTGTGTAAAAAGGACCAGAAATCAAAAGGACTCTAGAGATTGTGCAAGGTTGTGTGTCTGTGTGTGTGTATAAAAAGGACATGAAGACAGAAGCCCTGCAGGCATTATGCAAGCGTGTGAGTGTGTGTGTGCGTGTGTAAAAGGATAGGAATTTAGAATCGCTGTAGAGTTCCTGCAAGGATGTGTGTGTGTGTGTGTGTGTGTGTGTGTGTAAAAAGGACACGAAGTCTGAATCCCTCTAGAGTTTCTGCAAGGGATGTGTGTGTGTGTGTGTGTTTATAAACGACATTTTAGAAGTCCTCCAAAGATTCTGAACAGGTGTGTGTATGTGTGTCTGTGTGCGTGTGTGTAAAAAGGACACCAAGTCAGAAGCCCTCTAGAGATCCTGCAAGGGTGTGTCTGTGTGTGTGTGTATGTTTGTAAAAAGAACACAAAGTAAGAAACCCTCAAGTGATTTTGCAAGGGAATGAGTTTGAGTGTGTATGTGTATGTGTATAAATTACATGACGTTAGATGAATTCCTGCGATTCTGCAAGGATGCATGTATGTGTGTGTGTGTGTGTGTGTGTGTAAAAAGAACACGAAGTCAGAAGCATTCCAGAGACTCTGCAAGGGTGCATGCATGTCTGTGTGTGTGTGTGTGTGTGTGTGCGTGCGTAAAAAGAACACGAAGTCCGAAGCCCTCTAGAATTTCTGCAAGGGTGTGTGTATCTGTGTGTGTGTGTGTGTGTGTTTAAAAAGGACACAAAGTAAGAAGCCATCCAGGAATTCTGCAAGGATATGTGTGTGTGTGTGTGTGTGTGTGTGTGTAAAAAGGACAGGAAGTCAGAAGCCCTCTAGGAATTTTCCAAAGGTATGAGTATCAGTGTGAGGAAGGGTGTGTGTGTGAGTGTGTGTGTAAAAAGGACACGAAGTCAGACCCCCAGAGATTATGCAAGTGTGTGCGTGTAACAAGGACATGACGTCAGAAGACCTCAAGAGATTCTGCAAGGGTGTGTGTGTGTGTGAGTGTGTGTAAAAAGGACACATGAAGTCAGAAACACTCCATAGTTTCTGCAAAGGTGTGTGTGTGTGTGTGTAAAAAGATCCTGAAGTCAGAAGCCATCTAGAGATTCTGCATGATGTGTGTGTGTGTGTGTTTGTAAAAAGGAGACCAAGTATGAAGCTCTCAAGAGATTCTGCAAGGTTTTATGTGTGTGAGTGTGTGCGTGTGTAATAAGGTCACAAATTCAGAAGCCCTCTAGAAATTCTGCAAGGGTGTGTGTGTGTGTGTGTGTGTTTGTAAAAAGGACACGAAGTCAGAAGACGACTATTGATTCTGCAAAAGTGTGTGTGTGTGTGTGTGTGTGTGTGTGTGTGTAAAAAGGACATGAAATCAGAAGCCCTCCAGAGGTTCTGTAAGGGTGTGTGTGTGTGTGTGTGTGTGTAAAAAGGACATGAAGTCAGAAGACCTCTATTGATTCTGCAATGGTGTGTTTGTGTGTAAAAAGGACATAAAGTCAGAATCATTGTAGAGTTCTGGAAGGGTGTATGTGTGTGTGTGTGTGTGTATAAAGGACACGAAGTCAGAAGCACTCTAGAGATCCTGCAAGAGTATGTCTTTGTGTGTGTGTGTGTGTGTGTGTGTGTGTGTAAAAAGGACATGTTGTTAGAAGTCCTCCACAGATTCTGCACAGGTGTGTGTATGTGTCTGTGTGCGTTTGTGTAAAAAGGATACCATATCAGAAACCGACTATTAATTCTGCAAAAGTGTGTGTGTGTGTAAAAAGGACATGGAGTCTGAAGCCATCCAGAGGTTCTGTAAGTGTGTGTGTGTGTGTGTGTGTGTGTGTAAACAGACACAAATTCAGAAACCCTCTAGATATTCTTCAAGTGTTTGTGTGTGTGTGTGTGTGTAAAAAGGACAGCAAGTCAGCCACCATCCAGAGATTCTACCAGGGTGTATGTGTGTTTGGTGTGTGTGTGTTTGTGTAAAAAGACACGAAGTCAGAAGCCCACTAGAGATTCTTCAAGGGTGTGTGTATGTGTGTATGTTTGTGTAAAAAGGACACAAAGTCAGAAGCCCTCCAGAGATTCTGCAAGGTTGTATGTGTGTGTGTGTGTTTGTGTGTGAGGGTAAAAATTACACGAAGTCAGAAGCCCAATATTGATTATGCAAAGGTCTGTGTGTGTGTGTGTGTTTGTTGTGTTTGAAATAAGTAAACCATATTAGAAGCCCTCCAGAGATTCTGCCAGAGTGTGTGTGTGTGTATGTGTGAAAACAACACGAAGTCAGAAAATGTCTGGAGATTCTACAAGGGTGTTTGTGTGTGTGTGTGTGTGTCAAAAGTACAGGAAGTCAGAAGCCCTCTAGAGATTCTGCAAGGGTGAGTATGTTGTGTTAAAAGGACATGAAATCAGAAGCCCTCTAGGTTTTCTGGAAAGGTATGAGTGTGAGAGTGAGGGAGTGTGTGTGTGTGTGTGTGTGTGTGTGTGTAATAAGGACATGAAATCAGAAGTCCTCCAGAGTGAGAGTGAGGGAGTGTGTGTGCAATAAGGACATGAAATCAGAAGTCCTCCAGAGATTCTACAAGTGTATGTGTGTGTGTGTGTGTGTTTAAAAAGGACACGAAGTCAGAAGGACTGCAGAGATTTGGCAAGAAAATGAGTTTGTGTGTGTGTGTGTGTGTGTGTGTGTGTGTGTGTGTGTAAAAAGGACATGAAGTCAGAATCCTTGTAGAGTTCTGGAAGGGTGTATGTGTGTGTGTGTGTGTATAAAGGACACCAAGTCAGAAGCACTCTAGAGATCCTGCATTAGTATGTCTTTGTGTGTGTGTGTGTGTGTAAAAAGGACATGTTGTTAGAAGTCCTCCACAGATTCTGCACAGGTGTGTGTATGTGTCTGTGTGCGTGTGTGTAAAAAAGACACCAAGTCATAAGCCGACTATTGATTCTGCAAAAGTGTATGTGTGTGTGTGTGTGTGTGTGTGTGAGTGTGTGTAAAAAGGACATGGAGTCTGAAGCCGTCCAGAGGTTCTGTAAGTGTGTGTGTGTGTGTGTGTGTGTGAGTAAACAGACACAAATTCAAAAACCCTCTAGATATTCTTCAAGTGTTTGTGTGTGTGTGTGTGTGTGTGTGTAAAAAGGACAGCAAGTCAGCCACCATCCAGAGATTCTACCAAAGTGTATGTGTGTGTGGTGTGTGTGTGTGTTTGTGTAAAAAGACACGAAGTCAGAAGCCCTCTAGAGATTCTTCAAGGGTGTGTGTATGTGTGTATGTTTGTGTAAAAAGGACACAAAATCAGAAGCCCTCCAGAGATTCTGCAAGGTTGTATGTGTGTGTGTGTGTGTGTGTGTAAAAAGTACACATGAAGTCAGAAACACTCCATAGTTTCTGCAAAGGTGTGTGTGTGTGTGTGTGTGTGTGTGTGTGTAAAGAAAAAAGTCAGAAACCCTCTAGAGATTCTGGAATGATGTGTTTGTGTGAGTGTGTGTGTGTGTGTATAAAGGACAAGAAATCAAAAGAACTCTAGAGATTGTGCAAGGTTGTGTGTCTGTGTGTGTGTATAAAAAGGACATGAAGACAGAAGC
Source organism: Tenrec ecaudatus (assembly GCF_050624435.1). Taxonomy (NCBI): domain Eukaryota; kingdom Metazoa; phylum Chordata; class Mammalia; order Afrosoricida; family Tenrecidae; genus Tenrec; species Tenrec ecaudatus. The sequence goes on along the minus strand of NW_027457586.1, from coordinate 744,230 downwards.
CCTGCAGGCATTATGCAAGCGTGTGAGTGTGTGTGTTCGTGTGTAAAAGGATAGGAATTTAGAATCGCTGTAGAGTTCCTGCAAGGATGTGTGTGTGTGTGTGTGTGTGTGTGTAAAAAGGACACGAAGTCTGAATCCCTCTAGAGATTCTGCAAGGGATGTGTGTGTGTGTGTGTGTGTTTATAAACGACATTTTAGAAGTCCTCCAAAGATTCTGCACAGGTGTGTGTATGTGTGTCTGTGTGCGTGTGTGTAAAAAGGACACCAAGTCAGAAGCCCTCTAGAGATCCTGCAAGGGTGTGTCTGTGTGTGTTTTAAGTATGTTTGTAAAAAGAACACGAAGTAAGAAACCCTCAAGTGATTTTGCAAGGGAATAAGTTTGAGTGTATGTGTATAAATTACATGACGTGAGATGAATTCCTGCGATTCTGCAAGGATGCATGTGTGTGTGTGTGTGTGTGTGTGTGTGTGTGTGTGTGTGTGTGTAAAAAGGACATGAAGTCAGAATCCTTGTAGAGTTCTGGAAGGGTGTATGTGTGTGTGTGTGTATAAAGGACACCAAGTCAGAAGCAATCTAGAGATCCTGCAAGAGTATGTCTTTGTGTGTGTGTGTGTGTGTAAAAAGGACATGTTGTTAGAAGTCCTCCACAGATTCTGCACAGGTGTGTGTATGGGTCTGTGTGCGTGTGTGTAAAAAGGACACCAAGTCAGAAGCCGACTATTGATTCTGCAAAAGTGTATGTGTGTGTCTGTGTGCGTGTGTGAAAAAAGGACACTAAGTCAGAAGCCGACTATTGATTCTGCAAAAAGTGTGTGTGTGTGTGTGTGTGAGTGTGTAAAAAGGACATGGAGTCTGAAGCCGTCCAGAGGTTCTGTAAGGGTGTGGATGTGTGTGTGTGTGTGTATGTGAAACGGACACACATTCAGAAACCCTCTAGATATTCTGCAAGGGTGTGTGTGTGTGTGAGTGTGTGTGTGTTTAAAAAGGACACAAAGTAAGAATCCATCCAGGAATTCTGCAAGGATGTGTGTGTGTGTGTGTGTGTGTGTATGTGTTTAACAAGGACATGACGTCAGAAGCCCTCTAGAGATTCTGGAAGTGTGTGTGTGTGTGTGTGTGTGTGTGTGTGTGTGTAAAAAGGACAAGAAATCAAAAGGACTCTAGAGATTGTGCAAGGTTGTGTGTCTGTGTGTGTGTATAAAAGGACATGAAGACAGAAGCCCTGCAGGCATTATGCAAGCGTGTGAGTGTGTGTGTGCGTGTGTAAAAGGATAGGAATTTAGAATCGCTGTAGAGTTCCTGCAAGGATGTGTGTGTGTGTGTGTGTGTGTAAAAAGGACACGAAGTCTGAATCCCTCTAGAGATTCTGCAATGGATATGTGTGTGTTTATAAACGACATTTTAGAAGTCCTCCAAAGATTCTGCACAGGTGTGTGTATGTGTGTCTGTGTGCGTGTGTGTAAAAAGGACACCAAGTCAGAAGCCCTCTAGAGATCCTGCAAGGGTGTGTCTGTGTGTGTTTTAAGTATGTTTGTAAAAAGAACACGAAGTAAGAAACCCTCAAGTGATTTTGCAAGGGAATGAGTTTGAGTGTGTATGTGTATGTGTATAAACTCCATGACGTGAGATGAATTCCTGCGATTCTGCAAGGATGCATGTATGTGTGTGTGTGTGTGTGTGTGTGTAAAAAGGACATGTTGTTAGAAGTCCTCCACAGATTCTGCACAGGTGTGTGTATGTGTCTGTGTGCGTTTGTGTAAAAAGGATACCATATCAGAAACCGACTATTAATTCTGCAAAAGTGTGTGTGTGTGTAAAAAGGACATGGAGTCTGAAGCCATCCAGAGGTTCTGTAAGTGTGTGTGTGTGTGTGTGTGTGTGTGTGTGTGTAAACAGACACAAATTCAGAAACCCTCTAGATATTCTTCAAGTGTTTGTGTGTGTGTGTGTGTGTGTGTAAAAAGGACAGCAAGTCAGCCACCATCCAGAGATTCTACCAGGGTGTATGTGTGTTTGGTGTGTGTGTGTTTGTGTAAAAAGACACGAAGTCAGAAGCCCACTAGAGATTCTTCAAGGGTGTGTGTATGTGTGTATGTTTGTTTGTGTAAAAAGGACACAAAGTCAGAAGCCCTCCAGAGATTCTGCAAGGTTGTATGTGTGTGTGTGTGTTTGTGTGTGAGGGTAAAAATTACACGAAGTCAGAAGCCCAATATTGATTATGCAAAGGTCTGTGTGTGTGTGTGTGTTTGTTGTGTTTGAAATAAGTAAACCATATTAGAAGCCCTCCAGAGATTCTGCCAGAGTGTGTGTGTGTGTATGTGTGAAAACAACACGAAGTCAGAAAATGTCTGGAGATTCTACAAGGGTGTTTGTGTGTGTGTGTGTGTGTCAAAAGTACAGGAAGTCAGAAGCCCTCTAGAGATTCTGCAAGGGTGAGTATGTTGTGTTAAAAGGACATGAAATCAGAAGCCCTCTACGTTTTCTGGAAAGGTATGAGTGTGAGAGTGAGGGAGTGTGTGTGTGTGTGTGTGTGTGTGTGTGTGTAATAAGGACATGAAATCAGAAGTCCTCCAGAGTGAGAGTGAGGGAGTGTGTGTGCAATAAGGACATGAAATCAGAAGTCCTCCAGAGATTCTACAAGTGTATGTGTGTGTGTGTGTGTGTTTAAAAAGGACACGAAGTCAGAAGGACTGCAGAGATTTGGCAAGAAAATGAGTTTGTGTGTGTGTGTGTGTGTGTGTGTGTGTAAAAAGGACATGAAGTCAGAATCCTTGTAGAGTTCTGGAAGGGTGTATGTGTGTGTGTGTGTGTATAAAGGACACCAAGTCAGAAGCACTCTAGAGATCCTGCAAGAGTATGTCTTTGTGTGTGTGTGTGTGTGTAAAAAGGACATGTTGTTAGAAGTCCTCCACAGATTCTGCACAGGTGTGTGTATGTGTCTGTGTGCGTGTGTGTAAAAAAGACACCAAGTCATAAGCCGACTATTGATTCTGCAAAAGTGTATGTGTGTGTGTGTGTGTGTGTGTGTGTGTGTGTAAAAAGGACATGGAGTCTGAAGCCGTCCAGAGGTTCTGTAAGTGTGTGTGTGTGTGTGTGTGTGTGAGTAAACAGACACAAATTCAAAAACCCTCTAGATATTCTTCAAGTGTTTGTGTGTGTGTGTGTGTGTGTGTGTGTGTGTAAAAAGGACAGCAAGTCAGCCACCATCCAGAGATTCTACCAAAGTGTATGTGTGTGTGGTGTGTGTGTGTGTTTGTGTAAAAAGACACGAAGTCAGAAGCCCTCTAGAGATTCTTCAAGGGTGTGTGTATGTGTGTATGTTTGTGTAAAAAGGACACAAAATCAGAAGCCCTCCAGAGATTCTGCAAGGTTGTATGTGTGTGTGTGTGTGTGTGTAAAAAGTACACATGAAGTCAGAAACACTCCATAGTTTCTGCAAAGGTGTGTGTGTGTGTGTGTGTGTGTGTGTGTGTGTGTGTGTAAAGAAAAAAGTCAGAAACCCTCTAGAGATTCTGGAATGATGTGTTTGTGTGAGTGTGTGTGTGTGTGTATAAAGGACAAGAAATCAAAAGAACTCTAGAGATTGTGCAAGGTTGTGTGTCTGTGTGTGTGTATAAAAAGGACATGAAGACAGAAGCCCTGCAGGCATTATGCAAGCGTGTGAGTGTGTGTGTTCGTGTGTAAAAGGATAGGAATTTAGAATCGCTGTAGAGTTCCTGCAAGGATGTGTGTGTGTGTGTGTGTGTGTGTAAAAAGGACACGAAGTCTGAATCCCTCTAGAGATTCTGCAAGGGATGTGTGTGTGTGTGTGTGTTTATAAACGACATTTTAGAAGTCCTCCAAAGATTCTGCACAGGTGTGTGTATGTGTGTCTGTGTGCGTGTGTGTAAAAAGGACACCAAGTCAGAAGCCCTCTAGAGATCCTGCAAGGGTGTGTCTGTGTGTGTTTTAAGTATGTTTGTAAAAAGAACACGAAGTAAGAAACCCTCAAGTGATTTTGCAAGGGAATAAGTTTGAGTGTATGTGTATAAATTACATGACGTGAGATGAATTCCTGCGATTCTGCAAGGATGCATGTGTGTGTGTGTGTGTGTGTGTGTGTGTGTGTGTGTGTGTGTGTGTAAAAAGGACATGAAGTCAGAATCCTTGTAGAGTTCTGGAAGGGTGTATGTGTGTGTGTGTGTATAAAGGACACCAAGTCAGAAGCAATCTAGAGATCCTGCAAGAGTATGTCTTTGTGTGTGTGTGTGTGTGTAAAAAGGACATGTTGTTAGAAGTCCTCCACAGATTCTGCACAGGTGTGTGTATGGGTCTGTGTGCGTGTGTGTAAAAAGGACACCAAGTCAGAAGCCGACTATTGATTCTGCAAAAGTGTATGTGTGTGTCTGTGTGCGTGTGTGAAAAAAGGACACTAAGTCAGAAGCCGACTATTGATTCTGCAAAAAGTGTGTGTGTGTGTGTGTGAGTGTGTAAAAAGGACATGGAGTCTGAAGCCGTCCAGAGGTTCTGTAAGGGTGTGGATGTGTGTGTGTGTGTGTGTGTGTGTATGTGAAACGGACACACATTCAGAAACCCTCTAGATATTCTGCAAGGGTGTGTGTGTGTGTGTGTGTGTGTGTTTAAAAAGGACACAAAGTAAGAATCCATCCAGGAATTCTGCAAGGATGTGTGTGTGTGTGTGTGTGTGTGTGTATGTGTTTAACAAGGACATGACGTCAGAAGCCCTCTAGAGATTCTGGAAGTGTGTGTGTGTGTGTGTGTGTGTGTGTGTGTAAAAAGGACAAGAAATCAAAAGGACTCTAGAGATTGTGCAAGGTTGTGTGTCTGTGTGTGTGTAAAAAAGGACATGAAGACAGAAGCCCTGCAGGCATTATGCAAGCGTGTGAGTGTGTGTGTGCGTGTGTAAAAGGATAGGAATTTAGAATCGCTGTAGAGTTCCTGCAAGGATGTGTGTGTGTGTGTGTGTGTGTGTAAAAAGGACACGAAGTCTGAATCCCTCTAGAGATTCTGCAATGGATATGTGTGTGTTTATAAACGACATTTTAGAAGTCCTCCAAAGATTCTGCACAGGTGTGTGTATGTGTGTCTGTGTGCGTGTGTGTAAAAAGGACACCAAGTCAGAAGCCCTCTAGAGATCCTGCAAGGGTGTGTCTGTGTGTGTTTTAAGTATGTTTGTAAAAAGAACACGAAGTAAGAAACCCTCAAGTGATTTTGCAAGGGAATGAGTTTGAGTGTGTATGTGTATGTGTATAAACTCCATGACGTGAGATGAATTCCTGCGATTCTGCAAGGATGCATGTATGTGTGTGTGTGTGTGTGTGTGTGTGTGTGTGTGTAAAAAGAACACGAAGTCAGAAGCATTCCAGAGACTCTGCAAGGGTGCGTGCATGTCTGTGTGTGTGTGTGTGTGTGTGTGCGTAAAAAGAACACGAAGTCCGAAGCCCTCTAGAATTTCTGCAAGGGTGTGTGTATCTGTGTGTGTGTGTGTGTGTGTGTGTGTGTGTGTGTTTAAAAAGGACACAAAGTAAGAAGCCATCCAGGAATTCTGCAAGGATGTGTGTGTGTGTGTGTGTGTGTGTGTGTAAAAAGGACAGGAAGTCAGAAGCCCTCTAGGAATTTTCCAAAGGTATGAGTATCAGTGTGAGGGAGGGTGTGTGTGTGAGTGTGTGTGTGTAAAAAGGACACGAAGTCAGAAGCCCTCCAGAGATTATGCAAGTGTGTGTGTGTGTGTGTGTGTGTGTGTGTTTAACAAGGACATGACGTCAGAAGGCCTCAAGAGATTCTGCAAGGGTGTGTGTGTGAGTGTGTGTAAAAAGGACACATGAAGTCAGAAACACTCCATAGTTTCTGCAAAGGTGTGTGTGTGTGTGTGTGTGTGTGTGTGTATAAAGATCCTGAAGTCAGAAGCCATCTAGAGATTCTGCCATGATGTGTGTGTGTTTTTGTAAAAAGGAGACCAAGTATGAAGCTCTCAAGAGATTCTGCAAGGTTTTATGTGTGTGAGTGTGTGCGTGTGTAATAAGGTCACAAAGTCAGAAGCCCTCTAGAAATTCTGCAAGGTCGTTTGTGTGGGGGGGTGTTTGTAAAAAGGACATGAAATCAGAAGCCCTCCAGAGGTTCTGTAAGGGTGTGTGTGTGTGTCTGTTTAAAAAGGACATGAAGTCAGAAGCCCTCTATTGATTCTGCAATGGTGTGTTTGTGTGTGAGTGTGTGTGTGTAAAAAGGACATGAAGTCAGAATCCTTGTAGAGTTCTGGAAGGGTGTATGTGCGTGTGTGTGTATAAAGGACACCAAGTCAGAAGCACTCTAGAGATCCTGGAAGAGTATGTCTTTGTGTGTGTGTGTGTGTGTGTGTGCAAAAAGGACATGTTGTTAGAAGTCCTCCACAGATTCTGCACAGGTGTGTGTATGTGTCTGTGTGCGTGTGTGTAAAAAAGACACCAAGTCATAAGCCGACTATTGATTCTGCAAAAGTGTATGTGTGTGTGTGTGTGTGTGTGTGTAAAAAGGACATGGAGTCTGAAGCCGTCCAGAGGTTCTGTAAGTGTGTGTGTGTGTGTGTGTGTGTGTGAGTAAACAGACACAAATTCAAAAACCCTCTAGATATTCTTCAAGTGTTTGTGTGTGTGTGTGTGTGTGTGTGTGTAAAAAGGACAGCAAGTCAGCCACCATCCAGAGATTCTACCAAAGTGTATGTGTGTGTGGTGTGTGTGTGTGTTTGTGTAAAAAGACACGAAGTCAGAAGCCCTCTAGAGATTCTTCAAGGGTGTGTGTATGTGTGTATGTTTGTGTAAAAAGGACACAAAATCAGAAGCCCTCCAGAGATTCTGCAAGGTTGTATGTGTGTGTGTGTGTGTGTGTAAAAAGTACACATGAAGTCAGAAACACTCCATAGTTTCTGCAAAGGTGTGTGTGTGTGTGTGTGTGTGTGTGTGTGTGTGTGTGTGTGTGTAAAGAAAAAAGTCAGAAACCCTCTAGAGATTCTGGAATGATGTGTTTGTGTGAGTGTGTGTGTGTGTGTATAAAGGACAAGAAATCAAAAGAACTCTAGAGATTGTGCAAGGTTGTGTGTCTGTGTGTGTGTATAAAAAGGACATGAAGACAGAAGCCCTGCAGGCATTATGCAAGCGTGTGAGTGTGTGTGTTCGTGTGTAAAAGGATAGGAATTTAGAATCGCTGTAGAGTTCCTGCAAGGATGTGTGTGTGTGTGTGTGTGTGTAAAAAGGACACGAAGTCTGAATCCCTCTAGAGATTCTGCAAGGGATGTGTGTGTGTGTGTGTGTTTATAAACGACATTTTAGAAGTCCTCCAAAGATTCTGCACAGGTGTGTGTATGTGTGTCTGTGTGCGTGTGTGTAAAAAGGACACCAAGTCAGAAGCCCTCTAGAGATCCTGCAAGGGTGTGTCTGTGTGTGTTTTAAGTATGTTTGTAAAAAGAACACGAAGTAAGAAACCCTCAAGTGATTTTGCAAGGGAATAAGTTTGAGTGTATGTGTATAAATTACATGACGTGAGATGAATTCCTGCGATTCTGCAAGGATGCATGTGTGTGTGTGTGTGTGTGTGTGTGTGTGTGTGTGTGTGTGTGTGTAAAAAGGACATGAAGTCAGAATCCTTGTAGAGTTCTGGAAGGGTGTATGTGTGTGTGTGTGTATAAAGGACACCAAGTCAGAAGCAATCTAGAGATCCTGCAAGAGTATGTCTTTGTGTGTGTGTGTGTGTGTGTGTAAAAAGGACATGTTGTTAGAAGTCCTCCACAGATTCTGCACAGGTGTGTGTATGGGTCTGTGTGCGTGTGTGTAAAAAGGACACCAAGTCAGAAGCCGACTATTGATTCTGCAAAAGTGTATGTGTGTGTCTGTGTGCGTGTGTGAAAAAAGGACACTAAGTCAGAAGCCGACTATTGATTCTGCAAAAAGTGTGTGTGTGTGTGTGTGTGTGAGTGTGTAAAAAGGACATGGAGTCTGAAGCCGTCCAGAGGTTCTGTAAGGGTGTGGATGTGTGTGTGTGTGTGTGTGTGTGTGTATGTGAAACGGACACACATTCAGAAACCCTCTAGATATTCTGCAAGGGTGTGTGTGTGTGTGTGTGTGTGTGTTTAAAAGGGACACCAAGTCAGAAGCCCTCTAGAGATCCTGCAAGGGTGTGTCTGTGTGTGTTTTAAGTATGTTTGTAAAAAGAACACGAAGTAAGAAACCCTCAAGTGATTTTGCAAGGGAATAAGTTTGAGTGTATGTGTATAAATTACATGACGTGAGATGAATTCCTGCGATTCTGCAAGGATGCATGTGTGTGTGTGTGTGTGTGTGTGTGTAAAAAGGACATGAAGTCAGAATCCTTGTAGAGTTCTGGAAGGGTGTATGTGTGTGTGTGTGTATAAAGGACACCAAGTCAGAAGCAATCTAGAGATCCTGCAAGAGTATGTCTTTGTGTGTGTGTGTGTGTGTAAAAAGGACATGTTGTTAGAAGTCCTCCACAGATTCTGCACAGGTGTGTGTATGGGTCTGTGTGCGTGTGTGTAAAAAGGACACCAAGTCAGAAGCCGACTATTGATTCTGCAAAAGTGTATGTGTGTGTCTGTGTGCGTGTGTGAAAAAAGGACACTAAGTCAGAAGCCGACTATTGATTCTGCAAAAAGTGTGTGTGTGTGTGTGTGTGAGTGTGTAAAAAGGACATGGAGTCTGAAGCCGTCCAGAGGTTCTGTAAGGGTGTGGATGTGTGTGTGTGTGTGTGTGTGTGTATGTGAAACGGACACACATTCAGAAACCCTCTAGATATTCTGCAAGGGTGTGTGTGTGTGTGTGTGTGTGTGTGTGTGTTTAAAAAGGACACAAAGTAAGAATCCATCCAGGAATTCTGCAAGGATGTGTGTGTGTGTGTGTGTGTGTGTGTGTATGTGTTTAACAAGGACATGACGTCAGAAGCCCTCTAGAGATTCTGGAAGTGTGTGTGTGTGTGTGTGTGTGTGTGTGTGTGTGTGTGTGTAAAAAGGACAAGAAATCAAAAGGACTCTAGAGATTGTGCAAGGTTGTGTGTCTGTGTGTGTGTATAAAAGGACATGAAGACAGAAGCCCTGCAGGCATTATGCAAGCGTGTGAGTGTGTGTGTGCGTGTGTAAAAGGATAGGAATTTAGAATCGCTGTAGAGTTCCTGCAAGGATGTGTGTGTGTGTGTGTGTGTGTGTAAAAAGGACACGAAGTCTGAATCCCTCTAGAGATTCTGCAATGGA
>NW_027457586.1:0-2500 GCF_050624435.1 Tenrec ecaudatus | reverse complement strand
GATTATGCAAGTGTGTGCGTGTAACAAGGACATGACGTCAGAAGACCTCAAGAGATTCTGCAAGGGTGTGTGTGTGTGTGAGTGTGTGTAAAAAGGACACATGAAGTCAGAAACACTCCATAGTTTCTGCAAAGGTGTGTGTGTGTGTGTGTAAAAAGATCCTGAAGTCAGAAGCCATCTAGAGATTCTGCATGATGTGTGTGTGTGTGTGTTTGTAAAAAGGAGACCAAGTATGAAGCTCTCAAGAGATTCTGCAAGGTTTTATGTGTGTGAGTGTGTGCGTGTGTAATAAGGTCACAAATTCAGAAGCCCTCTAGAAATTCTGCAAGGGTGTGTGTGTGTGTGTGTGTGTTTGTAAAAAGGACACGAAGTCAGAAGACGACTATTGATTCTGCAAAAGTGTGTGTGTGTGTGTGTGTGTGTGTAAAAAGGACATGAAATCAGAAGCCCTCCAGAGGTTCTGTAAGGGTGTGTGTGTGTGTGTGTGTGTAAAAAGGACATGAAGTCAGAAGACCTCTATTGATTCTGCAATGGTGTGTTTGTGTGTGTGTGTGTGTAAAAAGGACATAAAGTCAGAATCATTGTAGAGTTCTGGAAGGGTGTATGTGTGTGTGTGTGTGTGTATAAAGGACACCAAGTCAGAAGCACTCTAGAGATCCTGCAAGAGTATGTCTTTGTGTGTGTGTGTGTGTGTGTGTGTGTGTGTGTAAAAAGGACATGTTGTTAGAAGTCCTCCACAGATTCTGCACAGGTGTGTGTATGTGTCTGTGTGCGTTTGTGTAAAAAGGATACCATATCAGAAACCGACTATTAATTCTGCAAAAGTGTGTGTGTGTGTAAAAAGGACATGGAGTCTGAAGCCATCCAGAGGTTCTGTAAGTGTGTGTGTGTGTGTGTGTGTGTAAACTACACAAATTCAGAAACCCTCTAGATATTCTTCAAGTGTTTGTGTGTGTGTGTGTGTGTGTGTGTAAAAAGGACAGCAAGTCAGCCACCATCCAGAGATTCTACCAGGGTGTATGTGTGTTTGGTGTGTGTGTGTTTGTGTAAAAAGACACGAAGTCAGAAGCCCACTAGAGATTCTTCAAGGGTGTGTGTATGTGTGTATGTTTGTGTAAAAAGGACACAAAGTCAGAAGCCCTCCAGAGATTCTGCAAGGTTGTATGTGTGTGTGTGTGTTTGTGTGTGAGGGTAAAAATTACACGAAGTCAGAAGCCCAATATTGATTATGCAAAGGTCTGTGTGTGTGTGTGTGTTTGTTGTGTTTGAAATAAGTAAACCATATTAGAAGCCCTCCAGAGATTCTGCCAGAGTGTGTGTGTGTGTATGTGTGAAAACAACACGAAGTCAGAAAATGTCTGGAGATTCTACAAGGGTGTTTGTGTGTGTGTGTGTGTGTCAAAAGTACAGGAAGTCAGAAGCCCTCTAGAGATTCTGCAAGGGTGAGTATGTTGTGTTAAAAGGACATGAAATCAGAAGCCCTCTAGGTTTTCTGGAAAGGTATGAGTGTGAGAGTGAGGGAGTGTGTGTGTGTGTGTGTGTGTGTGTGTAATAAGGACATGAAATCAGAAGTCCTCCAGAGTGAGAGTGAGGGAGTGTGTGTGCAATAAGGACATGAAATCAGAAGTCCTCCAGAGATTCTACAAGTGTATGTGTGTGTGTGTGTGTGTTTAAAAAGGACACGAAGTCAGAAGGACTGCAGAGATTTGGCAAGAAAATGAGTTTGTGTGTGTGTGTGTGTGTGTGTGTGTGTAAAAAGGACATGAAGTCAGAATCCTTGTAGAGTTCTGGAAGGGTGTATGTGTGTGTGTGTGTGTATAAAGGACACCAAGTCAGAAGCACTCTAGAGATCCTGCAAGAGTATGTCTTTGTGTGTGTGTGTGTGTGTAAAAAGGACATGTTGTTAGAAGTCCTCCACAGATTCTGCACAGGTGTGTGTATGTGTCTGTGTGCGTGTGTGTAAAAAAGACACCAAGTCATAAGCCGACTATTGATTCTGCAAAAGTGTATGTGTGTGTGTGTGTGTGTGTGTGTGTGTGTGTGTGTGTAAAAAGGACATGGAGTCTGAAGCCGTCCAGAGGTTCTGTAAGTGTGTGTGTGTGTGTGTGTGTGTGTGAGTAAACAGACACAAATTCAAAAACCCTCTAGATATTCTTCAAGTGTTTGTGTGTGTGTGTGTGTAAAAAGGACAGCAAGTCAGCCACCATCCAGAGATTCTACCAAAGTGTATGTGTGTGTGGTGTGTGTGTGTGTTTGTGTAAAAAGACACGAAGTCAGAAGCCCTCTAGAGATTCTTCAAGGGTGTGTGTATGTGTGTATGTTTGTGTAAAAAGGACACAAAATCAGAAGCCCTCCAGAGATTCTGCAAGGTTGTATGTGTGTGTGTGTGTGTGTGTGTAAAAAGTACACATGAAGTCAGAAACACTCCATAGTTTCTGCAAAGGTGTGTGTGTGTGTGTGTGTGTGTGTAAAGAAAAAAGTCAGAAACCCTCTAGAGATT